>NC_142336.1:54786196-54952446 GCF_054954075.1 Amborella trichopoda | reverse complement strand
CATTTGGCTTCTCATTGGATATTAGTGTTATTAGATATTGTTATTAGGTATTACTTCTTAGAAGTGTGTATAGTGTTTAATATAAAAACTAAATAATTTTAATTGTTTGTTGGTTTTACTTCTATATATTCAATGAAGCTATACAAGGCAATCATGTAGAGATAGAGATAGTTGATGATAGTTTTTAAATTTAATTTTAATTTATCTTATAGTTGATGTAGATATCTCTTTTGATAAGACTAGATTAGTTAGTCATTATCAATAATTGATTAGATACATCTATTGATAAGACTAGATTAGTTAATCATTATCAATAACTGATTAGCCATATATTTATACAGGGCTTTGTATATTCTTGACCATTAATCTAGATACAGAGAGTTCTCTGTAGTATTCAAGGTGGTTCAGGGTTTTTAACATGGTATCAGAGCCACGTCTCTCCTGACAGATCATGGTCCATATGGTTTTTTTTTCCTGTTTTCTTCATGCATCTCTACCTTCTTTGTGTCCTCTTTGCTGCCTCGAGAAGCAGGTGCTCAAGGTCATCTGCCTTCCCTTGGATCTGTTTTCAGGCATCCGAACAAAACCAAATCAGACCACGAGCAGTTCTCTATCTTTTTGATTGTTGAGTATCGTTAGGAAAGCACTCTCATCATTTTGTCTAGCTTGGAGCTTGGGGGTGGTTGAAGGATCGTGCAAAACGCTATCTCTCTAAAACCCCCCGTCTCTCTTTCTCTCGTAGATTTCTGTTTGGGCAGTCCATTGAAGATTTTTGTGATCTACAAAGACTTATGGCTCAAAGAGGATCTGATCTCTTAACTTTGGTGATCTACAGAGATTGCCCATCCTTGTCAGAGCCTGCCCAACGTTGCTGGAGATTGCTGTTCTTCCCATCATGCAAGTTGTCCGTTCCTCGCCTCTTTCTACTTTTCCATAGAGGATCTTTACTTTACCTACCTCTCTCTACTTTTCTATAAAGAATCTCTACTTTACCTGCCTCCCTCTCTCTACCCTTTATTTTTATCGGTAATTAATTATAGGAAGGCGGCGTTTCTCTTTCTCTAACTCTCTTGTCAGACTGCAAATTATTGCGAGGTGGGGTCTAAATTTCAGACAAGGGGTTCTGATACAATTTGCACATGGCTTTTAAAAAAAGAGATTTATTAGCTATAAAACTTGATGGGAAAAACTATCTCGATTGACGCTTCAATTTTCAATTTTTTGTTGAAGGGAAAGGTGGGCATGTTGATGGAATTGCACTTGAACCGTCTACACCCAATATTAAATATACCCAACAATGGAAGATCAGTAATGTCAAAATTATCTCATGGATCCTCAGTTATGTAGATCTGGATATTTGAAGGCCAATGAGAGGCTTCCGTACTGCAAAAGAAATGTAGGAATATTTGAAAAAAGTTTATCAGCAATCCAATCTTGCAAGACGCTTCCAAATCGAGTATGATATATTTTCTTATAGCCAAGGGGAGAAAAACATTTATGAATATTATGCTGGTTTTATGAACTTGTGGATAAAATATGAATATGTAAACCTGAAGGCTATCACTAGCGCTTGTTGCATTAAAAGCTTAATGGAGATAAATGATGACACGAAGGTGATGCAGTTTCTAATGAAGTTGCGCCCAGACTATAAGATCATTCGAGCCAATATTTTGAATCAGGAAACATTAGCCCATATGGATGCCATTATGGGTTAATTATTTCGTGAGGAGATGATAATTACGACACATGCCACCATTGAGCGAAATAAGGATATAAAGTATGTCCTTGTGGCTCAACGGACAAAGATAAAAACCACCACAAAAAGGGTTTGCTCGACCCAACACAAAAGGGCCCATCTTTGCTGCAATGTTATGAGTGTAAAGAGTATGGTCATATAACATCTCATTGCAAGAATAAAAGCTTATGTACTTATTAACGTGCAACACATATTATCACAGAATGTCGAGATCGTTCTCGGCGAGGCAGCCGGGCATTAGATAAATGAAAACCTTTTTACAAGGCATACCAAGCTACTAATGATGCTTTTAAGGGATTAAAGGTAGAGAGCCCTCCCTTCAACACTAATCATGACCCAATTACGACAACGACAATGTCCTAAACATCAGATGATATCGACAGTTGGTACAAACTTTGTATCTACAACTATCTCTTTTGCTTTGTTTGCTATAAGATTGTCTGGTATGAACTATCACCTATCTCCTAATGTAATTCCCCTTTGATTTATTGACTCGGGTGCCTCGAATCATATGACTGGAGTGCACACAAGTCCAGCATCTACTAAACCATACCAAAGTAATAATCAGATTCTCACCACTAATGGGGATAAACTGAATATTATTGGTATTGATCTCTCATTTTCTATCTCCCGTAGTACACCTTTTCATTTACGTAATGTCATCTTCGTTCTTAAATTAACTGCTAGGTACATAGTAAAATGCCTTATCACCAAACTAACTTGATGATAATTTGACATAGATTATAAGATATATAGGGGTTAGTGCCGAAGAACTTATATAAGTTTCCGAGGATTTGCGATTTTAGATGGAGAAGCAGGATTCATATATTAAGTTGGGTTAGAGTTTATTTGGTTACAGATAAAGAGAGGGAGTTTCTTTGATTAAAGAGATTATTAAGTAGAGAGAGAAGTACCCTTAAGTTGCATGAAGATGATGAAATTGACAACTATGACGGAAGAGAAGAAGACGATCCTCTTGAGAAGCAGTGAGGGCGAGATATTTGAATTGGCATAAGAGTCTGCCATACAATGTAAAACTATCAAGAACATGATAGAGGATGGGTGCACCCCTGGTGAGAAGGGTATCCCACTCCCTAATGTTTTGAGTAAGATTCTTTCGAAGGTGATCGAGTACCTCAATAACCATGTAAACAATGACAAGGGAAAGGGGAAGGATGGAGAGGAATAAGATAAGAACGGTGAGTTAGAACTCACAAAGTGGGATAAGGAGTTTTTAAAGGTTGATATGAAAATCGTATTTGATATCACTATGGCAGCAAATTACCTAAACGTCAAGAATTTGCTTGACATGGTTTGCTCGATTATAGAAAATCACATTGACAATTTGAGCCTTGAAGAGATCCTGCAAAACTACCTGTACACCATCTTGACATGACTTGTTTGACTATAGATTTGGGAACTCTTAATTTGATTAGCTATAGAAAAGCTCATCGAGGATTTGACCTCTAAAGAGTTCCCGAAGATTGAAAATGATTTATGTTGGCTCTTCCAAGTGCCTCATCTTTGATGATCGAATTTTTTGATCCTGGTTGATGATCAAGTTTTTCTTTACTTGATTTTGTTTTATAATTGAGTTTTTCGTTACTCAATCACAATAGATGATGGAGTTTTTCGTTACTCCATCTTGTGTGATGATCGAGTTTTTCGTTACTCGATCCTGTTTGAAGATCGAGTTTTTCGTTACTCAATCCCATTTGGTCTCGTGGCCATCTGTTTTGACGTTGATCCTGCTATTGATCGAGTTTTTCGTTACTCGATCCAGGGCGTTCATGAGGCCCACTGTTCCTGAGGTATGCCGCTGCTTTTTTGTGCCCGTTTTTTAAGCAATCTGAAGATTACTACTCGTTTTTGACAACTTAGTATTGTTCAAACTCAGCTACTTTGTGTCTATGCATTTTGAGTTTGAGGGGGAGTGTAAGGATATGGATATACATCGTTACACAAAGCATCTTGAGTTTGAGGATGAATGTTAGGATATAGATATCTCGGGTTCATATTGCTATACAACATTATAGATGTATTCATATATATCTCTTGATAAGATTAGGTATATGAAAGATACGAATAGACCAAGTCAAAGTTACTTGGTAATCAAGTTAGTTTGGTAATAAGGCCTCTTATTTGGTCATCAAGTTAGTTTGCAACTCAGTTTAATACCAAAGTAAAAATCATACGGTCAGACTCTGGAGGGGGAATATTTATCAAATGATTTTCAAGACTTTTTTAAAACACATGGTATTCAATTACAAAAAACTTGTCAATATACTTCACAACAGAATGACATGGCTGAAAGGAAAAACTGTACTATCTTAGACGTAATGAGGACCCTTATGCATGACTCTCGTATTCCTCATAGTTTTTTGGTTGAAGCTGCATCAACAATTGTTTATCTCATAAATCACATCCCATCTTTGGTTTTGCATATAAAATCTCCATATTTTTCATTATTGGGAAAATATCTCCTTACCCCCTATTTTTTACTTATATTTATCGTCAAACATAAGGTTTGAAAATGTTACTTGTGCAATAAAATCTTCAGTTTTCCTATCTTGCAACCCCCTATACCTCTTTTATCATTAATTTTTTTACCCACACAAATACTAAAATGACACATATCTCTCAAAACACACACTCTCTCAATACTCCATTTATCTCTTTGGTTCCCAAAGTTAACCCTCTCTATATCGTCACTGTCTCCTCTCTCTCTTTAAAAATAATCCACGCGCTCTCTAAAAAACCCAAGGCACATTTCTTTCTCTAGAATCACTGTCTCTCTCTCTCTCTCAAACCTCCATTTCTCTCTCTCTCTCTTATAATCCATCCATCTCTATAGTTTTAGGGTTTTTTTTTTTTTCTAAAATCCGTCCGGCTTGGTTTAGGTTTTGATCTGTGTGCAACCTCTACCATTCAGGTCTTCCATGAGTCAATCGGTGCTCTTTCTCTTTAACCCTAGGTTCTTGCTTGTGCCCTTTGTTCAGAAACTGCTGTATTTCTTTTAAAGTTCTTCGATTTTATCAGTCCTCCAATCCTCTCTCTATCTACTTTCTCTTTTCTCTATGGTAATTCATTCCTATTGTCTTAGAGGCATTAGACCATGAATGTCCATTACCACTACCATTGGGAACATGGTTATTCCCTGTAAAAACGAAAGATATAGTTAAATAAAGTGCCCTGTTCTCATTGGGAACATTGTTCTTCCTGTAAAAACAAAAAAATAGCAAAGTGCCCAGTTCTATGCAAAGCAGCGATGGAATTTTTTAAAAAGAAACATGAATTCATACATTTTAAGGAAAGAGAATAAATGTGCATGAATTTGGGGGAACTTCGGAAATGCGTGTTGCAAAAATTATAGAGAGAGAAAATCCCTAATTTCGTGAAAGAATTGGAACCGATGGTGAACCTTGGGTTAGCCATTGTTCACGACGAGCATTGAGCTTGCATTGCTTTAGTTTTGTTGACTGATGAACCTGTGCAAAACAAGAGAGAGAAGCCAGAATAATTTCGCCATGCACAAAAGGTTTGTAGAGAGAGAAAGAGATGGCCCGACTTTGAAGATGGAGAGAAGACTATGGAGGGAGAGATATAGACAGAGAAAGAGAGAACCTTCTTCGTCTTGAGGAGGATGGTTTTATCAGAGTTGCTGATGGGGATTGAAGCGGAAGCCATTTTTGCATGCTTTGAAACCATATCCAATTACAAAAAATGCAGCAACTAAACAAAAAACTATTCTCTCTCCTCTCTCGTCCCTCAAAAAGTAACACAGCGAACTTGAAAAA
This sequence comes from Amborella trichopoda, assembly GCF_054954075.1. NCBI lineage: Eukaryota > Viridiplantae > Streptophyta > Magnoliopsida > Amborellales > Amborellaceae > Amborella > Amborella trichopoda. The sequence goes on along the minus strand of NC_142336.1, from coordinate 54,946,893 downwards.
AACAAGTAATTCAAGCACTCATATACCCTTCTCTCTAAAACCTCTCCCTTTCTCTCTCTAAAACAGCTCTACACCAACCTCTTTCTCTCTCTAGAAATAACAAAGAGAACCTGAGAGAAAACATGAAATTCAAAATCCCAATTACCCTTCACTAGGCCTTTGCAATTTCTCGCACCATTCAAAAAACATCACATTGTTTTTTCCTTAGAAATGTCTAGAGAGAGAGGGGGAGTAGAGAGAAGAACGATGATACAACGGTGGAAATTGTACCGCCCACAGTTTGCTCCAACGGTGTAGGTCATTCGCACAGTTTTATTTAAATCTTGTTTAGCAAAATGGCTTCTAACCAAATTACATCTATTATTGAGAGAGAGGAGAAAGAGACAATGTAGAGTGGGTTCCGGCACTCTGGATATGAGAGAGAGAGATTCTAGAGAGAGATATGTGCTTTGGGTTTTTTTAGAGAGTTTGTGCTTTTATTTTTAAAGAGAGAGAGGAGACAGTGACGATGTAGAAAAGGTTAACTTTAAGCACTAAAGAGAGAGATAGGTGTCATTTTAGTATTTGCGTGGGTAAAAAATTAATGATAAAAGGAGTATATGGGATTGCAAGATAGAAAAAATGAAGATTTTATGCTACAAGTAACATTTTTAAACCATGAAATAGAAGTAAAAAATAGGGGGTAAGGAGATATTTTCTCTTTATTATTTCATGTTCATCCTGATTATTTTCTCTTGCATGTTATTGGGTGTGTATGTGTTTCGTTCATCTTCCTCAGCATGAACGAATAAAATTTATTGTTCAAACAGTCACTTATGTTTTTGTCGGTTATTGTCCCAACAAAAAAGGGTTTCTATATTATGATCCAACAGCTCGTCGTATATGTATCTCTCGTAATGTAGTCTTTTTGGAAAGCATTTTTTATTACTATTCAATTCCAAATCATTAGAGTCATCTGCTCATTTATTTCCATATTTCTCCACTGATAAACCATCACACCTTTTAGCGCCTCAACAGCAAGGCCAACTAAACCAATCCACGCCTACTCCATCTCACCAACCTAGAAAAGGTCAAACCTCCGCCTTACCTGTAAGTGATTTTTTTCCTAATCCTATTGATAGCTCTACCCAGTTATTACGTTCTTCATGTGTACCTCACCCACCTAATTGATATGGCTTCTCCCTTAATGATTTTGACTTTTCACTTCAGCCTAGAGCTTTGTTTACTTATCTTTATATTATTGAGGTTCCTTTTAAACACCTAGATCTCTGTTTACTCCTTATATCATTCTTTGACCACTATACGAATCGTAATTACCCTCTCAGCTATTAATCAGTGGACTATATCTTAGATGGATGTGAAAAATACATTTCTCCATGAACATTTGAAAGAGACAGTATATATGCGACCTCATTTTGGTTATTACAATGATAAATCTATGGTTTGTCAATTGAAAAAATATTTGTATGGTTTAAAACAAGCGCCAAGGGCTTGGTTTGAATAATTTCGACATGTCTTTCTGAATGATGGGTTGAAACAAAGTGCTCATGACTATTCATTAGTTACTCATCATTGTTCTTCGAGAATAACAATTCTTCTCCTATATGATGATGATATTCTCATCACAGGAGACCACTTTGATAATATCAGACACTTGAAAGAGCTTCTCAATCACTCATTCAAAATGAAAGATTTGGGTCCATTGACTTATTTTCTTGGGTCGGAGATTTATTATCCCCCTGATGGATACATAGTTAAGAAGACGTATACCAAGGACTTGATCAAACTGGCCAACTTATCTGATGATAAATGAGTGGATATACCAATAGAGGTGAATGTAAAATATAGAAAGGATAATGGCGACAAACTTTCGGATCCCACTCTTTATAGACAACTGGTTGGGAGTCTATTTTATCTCATTATGATTCGTCCAGATATATTTCATGCAGTACATGTCGTTAGTCAATTTGTTGCTAATCCTCGTTGTAACCACCTCTCGACTGTCCATCGTATTATTCGTTATCTACGGGATACATACCATAGAGGTCTATTATTTTCTTCTAACTTTTCTCTCTAGTTACGAGTCTATGCTGATGCGGATTGAATAGGATGCTCTGATACTAGATGCTCAACCACTGGGTAGTGTATTTTTTTTGGAGATTATCTCATATCATGGAAATGTAAAAAACAACAAGCTGTGTATAAATCTTCTGCAGAAGTCTAATATCGAGCACTGTCCTCAGCCTGCAGTGAAATTACTTGGTTGAGAGGCCTTTTACAGTACCTCAATATTCTCCATCGAACTCTTATACCATTGAATGCTGATAATATGAGCGTCATACGTATTGCATCAAATCCAGTGTTTCATGATTGCATAAAGCATATAGAAGTTGATTGTCATTTTATTCGTTAAAAAATTATGGCTAGAGAAGTTGCACTCCCCCATATTACCTCTCAATAACAACTTACATATATATTTACCAAGGTAATGACTCGTGCTCGTCATGACTTTCTCGTTGACAAACTGATGATGTTCACCCAACATTAGTTTGAGGGAGAGTGTAGAGATAAAGATAGTTGAGAATAATTTTTAATTTTAATTTTAATTTATCTTGTATTTGATATATATATCTTTCTCGATAAGACTAGATTAGTTAGTCATTATCATTTGATTAAATATCTCTCTTGGAATGACTAAATTAGAAAGTCATTATCAATAACTGATTAGTCATATATTTATACGCGACTTTATACATTCTTGATAATTAATCAAGATACAGAGAGTTTTCTATAATATTCAGGGTGGTTCAAGGTTTTTAACAAATCATAATTTTTTCCTCGACATAGGTATGTTGATTTTTATTTTATTTTGATATTGTATATTGTCTGGATTTATGTTTTTTATTCTTCATTTTTTTGGTTTTTATTTTCCAGAAACCCATAGATGAAGCCCAACTAAATGCCATGGAAGAAGCTCGCAACCTTGGCTACTTTGAGAGAGAACCTAGATGAGCCTTCATTTGGCTGCTCATAGGATATTAGAGTTGTTCGCTATTACTTGTACTTAGAAATGTGTATGGTGTTTAATGTAAGAACTAAATAATTTCAATGGTTTATCTGTTGTACTTCTATATGTGCAAATGAAGTTATGCTCATACATGATAAATACACCCTAATAAAATGTATTAGTTATCATGCTTGGGCCCATGCAAAATTTCGTGAAGATGAGTAACTGTTACATCATCATATTTGCATTAAACGAATTTTGATTTTTTTTTTGTGATACTCATTGTTTAATTGCAGCAATCTATTTTTGGATATATGAATCATATAACTATAGTGTATTTTTAAGAAAATAATATTCTATTGATAATAAATATATCTAATACTACAATTGTTACAATTTAGTTGTAAATATAAGGTTTTGTTAGGCTACACTACTTGGTGGTGCAGACCTTTAAAGTACTCAACATTTTTGGACACTAAAATACTTTTGAATTGTAATACAAATTTTTTCAAGTAGGGGCATTTTTTGTCATTTAGAATGGTAGAATGTATTTTTATAGAAAAATAGTGGCATTCTATTAGTAGTTAAAAACAATTAATACATCTTGTGGGTGACGTCATATACCATATCGGTGATGTCATTGTCCATTATTGTTAATAAATACTTTTATTTTTATTAGGAATTCCTAGTTTACCCTTGACTAATTATTTAAAATACCTCTAAACAAAAAGTTACTATACTATAAGATAAGGGTATCTAAATGTCTAAAAATGCTGAGCACTTTAAAGGTCTATATTACAAGTAGTGTAGTCTAACAAAACCCATACTAATCGTAACAAAACTAAATTAGTTTTATTATAATTTTCAATATTTAATTTTTATAAAATATATGCTAATATAATACTACAATTGTCCCACGTTTTTCTCTCTATTCTTTCTCTTCACCAATATTATTGTGTAACATACTCTCTCTCTCCTAATAAATAAACTTTCCTAAACTTTATCTCTTATCTCTCCTAATAAATCTCCTCCCTTGTACAATTTTCTCTTTCTTCTCTCTCACCGATAGTATCATGTAGCTCCACTATCTCTCTTTCTTAATAAATCAATTGTCCTAAAATTTCACGTACCTCCACTATCTCTCTTTCATTATTACTACTACAAGACCATGTCATGACTTATTGACAAAGGAAAAGTATGCAATGTGACCATTTATCTTTGGTACAAAGTGGCCACAATTGATCTTGACCTTTGGATATGAAATTAGATAGTTGCATTTATTTCATTGACCAAGCCCAAACTTAAAAAACAAAATTAATTGAACTTTGTCACACATCCAAGTTATCAAATTTGACATCCGCTGATTGTAAGTAATTGTGACCTTGTATCAAAAGTAAATGATCTGATTGTATACAATCCCATTGACAAATGCATAAGCCTTCTCTTTTTTTTGAAGGTAATTCAATGGGGAAGATAGGCCCCTTTGTGCTTCTTCAAATGGTTTAGGAGGTAGTTTTTCTGAAGGTGGTAGTGGGATGAAAACCACAACGCATGTTGCATGCAATGCAACAAGCACCTCGAGTGTCTATTTGTTTTGCTCAATGTTTTAAAAATCGGCGATATGATCCGGAATCGGGTATCGCCCAGCCCATTCCGGATCTGGTGAAATTGTTTTGCCCAATGTTTTAAAAATCAGTGATATGATCTGGAATCGGGCGATCTAGATCCGGTATCACCCAACCCATTTTGGATCTGGTGAAAACAGGGGATCCAACCAGTTTTTTAGTTGCTATTGTATGTCAAACACCTCTCAGTCACGCAATCACACTAAGATGCATGCGCCACAAACTTTTTATAATGGTGAATTCACATTTAAAGCTTCGATGTGGGATAATTCAATGCACACCTTTTGCAGTGCACATCCACTTCTTAAACCTTTTTATAAATAGTGCTCTCTCTCTCCCATATGTACAATGATGTATAAATTAAATGCTCTATAAATAGATCTCTCTTATAAAAGGACATCTACCAAAGAAAATGGTCTATGATTCTTTTTAAGATTAATTACATTTATTTATTTTTAAGATTTATTTATTTTAAGATTAATTATATTTATTTATTTTTATAATATACAAACATAAAGTCCATATAATTAATCTTTAATTACATATAATACAAAAATTAAATTCTATATAATAATTTACAAAAATTAACATAATTATATGAAATTGTTGTTTATTTATGCTAATAACTTAATATAATTATGTTAAATTTATATCAATATAATTATTTTTATATACATTAAAATTATTTTTAAATTATATGGAAGTATTTTCTAATATTTTTAAATTATTTTGATGTAATATTAGAATACTATATTATAATTAATAGTTATACAAATATCTATATTATAATAATACTATATTATAATTAAAACAATACTATATTAATGTTAACTTAACATAAGTTCATACAGGGAAAGAACATCTCAATTTTCACATATTGATGAAAAAAAATGAAAGTTAATAATGTAGTACCTCATTTCTTATTGGATTCCTTAAAAACAACATTTATAATGATTTTTAATAATTTGTTAGAATTTTTTATTACCGAATCCGACTAATTCGGCCAATTCCCGATCCGAACCACCGATTTACCGATCCGGATGGGTTTTTTGGGTATTCAATCCGGGGCACCGATCCGTTTTTTAAACCCCAAAAGCCGGTTTAATCATTTTTCAAAAAATTAGTATTATGCCAAGGAAACAAGGTATCGGGATGGCTAACAGACTCCATGCTTTGTGGATTTTTACCAAATTATACATTTTAGTATTTTTACCAAAAAGAAAAAAAGAACTGCCAAAACATGGCACTTCTAAAAAATGAACCTTCATCATGGATTTACTTTGCAAGAAGCTTCTCAGTTTATGTAAGGCATGCGAGTAAAGTTGTAATATTCTACATCATTCATTTTCATTAGACGATATAAATTTGACAAGTTTTTTTCATAAAATTTCAAAATTTGACATGCCTTTCGAGACAATACTAAAACTATCAAATTGAGATAGACAATGTAAATAAGGGTGAGAATTGAGTCAAGTCGACCCAACTGGTCCAAATCTGGACTCTGATTTTTAACCGGATCGGTCAGGTCTGGGTCCATTTGACCTTGACTTGACCCTAGTTGGATTCGGGTTTGGATTTAACTTAGATTTTGTCAGGTCAATTGGGGTCAACCTAACCTGACCTGGTATACATTAGGATCAATAGATATCCAAACTACTAAAATATACAATACATGTTTTGTATTTCTTATTTACAGACTTGGAGTTGACCCTGTGGGTCGGGTCTTGGTCCAATTGACTAGGACTTGATGTGGGTCTGGAACAGGTCTAGGTACAACTTATAACTAGCCAGATCGGGTGCTGATTGGGGTCAACCTAGCCCCTACTTGACCCATTCTCATCCCTAAATGTAGATTAATACAACCTCAGTTCTACAAATAGGGGTGTTAACGAGCCGGACAGCTAATGTTCTTTCGGACTGGGCTCAGTTTGTGCTGGTTTCGCGCTAGGTCCAATTCGGGGCAGGTTTTGGTAGGCTCAATGTAGCCTTGGCTGGGCCCAGGCTAGCCTGAATTCTATCTAAGCCTAGGTCGAAATTTTCCATGTCCATTTTTAGTAAAAGCTTTTTCATCAAGTTCGGGCCTTGCATGCTGGATTTCAGGCTAGGCTCGAAAATGTTCGGTCTACATTGCAGTTTTTGGTATGGTTGGGCTTGGCCTAAACCCGTTAACAAGACCATCTACACTTAATGTTGTCACCTTATATATTAAAGTAAAAATGGGTTTGATAATTTGAAATAGCTCTACCTGGCAATCCTGAATCACATAGAAACAAACAACATGCCTATTTGTGACATATGCGACTGTTAGAAGCACGAATCCCAAAAGCCATCATCTAGGCACATGTTCATACAATAGATCGGTGTATAGTTGTTCATACATATATTGAAATCTATATGTAGTTTATGTAAGAGGGGAAATGAAGATTCACATTGGATGGAGATTCATGACTTTGGAGATGGATAAATCCTGTAAGTGTTATTCGCACTTGAAATAAAAGAGTGATTTTCTTTATGGGAATAATGACTTATATAAACCCTTATTAAGAAAATGATAATAATTTTATTTATTTGGAACTATTTTTATTAAAAATAAACAAATTGGGTGTTTTTCATGGCTTTTTAAACATAAACAACTTTAGTATTTAAACACGAACAATTTTTTTTGAAATTGACATGTAAATTGGGCGTTTCAAAATTGACGGACAGTTGTCCGTGTTTAAAAACGAAAAAAAAGTCACGTTCTAAGTGTCGACAAGTGCTCAGGCGCTTAGACACACATGCGTCCATGTTTCATGGCTAAAATCCGTATCCTTTATTGATTTATCCAGGACAAATATTTGAATTTCCATCCAAAAAAAAAAAAAAAAGAGAGGAAAAGATTATCACTACTCAAATTTTTTTTGGATGTTCTTTTTCCTCCTCTACCATTAGTACTTTCTTGTAGGCTTTCGTCTTCACCAGATCTCCTCCACAAACTTCTCTCCATTATCAGAGACATCGACAATAGAGCATGAGGCTTCAAAGTCATCAGATTTCTCTTTCTCCCTCTTATCCTCCTCAAGCTCCTGGTCCGATAAGCAAGTATCGAGGTTTGTATTTCATAGTACAGGTGAGTATGGGTCCCTTATGAGATTTTTTATTTTAGCAACTTTTTATTTCATTCCAAGGAACAAAACATGGGAGGCCAAACGGATAAAACGGAAGCACATCAGTATGGGGTTTACGGTTTAGGGTTTAAAAATTTGTGTATCTTTGAAGAAAAGAGACCCAAAAGAGAACAACTGTTGCAGCAAATTATTTTTATTGTTGTAGGCTTAGCAAAGGTAAAAGGATAAACTTTCCACCCGTCAGAGAAGCTTATAGTTGATAACCTCAAAATCTAGTGGCACCCATTGCATCTTAAAACTTTGATTTTGTTCTCATGATCTCCACCCCCAATAGGTCTATACAAACCAAACATTGATGATTCGTCCCTTGACAAACCTAGAACAGTTGATTTTGGAGGAATTATCAAAAAAAAAAAAGATATGGGAGGGTTTTGTGCCGGTTTTGTTGTTCCTCTAGGGCACACATCCAACAATGTTGCCGAATTTTCAGCCCTTGAAAGGGGCATTCAGCTAGCTATTGAGCTGCATTGTTTTCCACTGCTCATTGAGAGTGATTCACATATTCTAGTGTATTCCCTTCACGGCCGCCATAAGCCCCCCTGAAGTCTCCGTATTTGATAACAATTTGCCTTTACCACCTGGATGCCCGCCCCTGGAGTATTAAGCGTGTCTATCGAGAGGCCAACTCGGTGGCCAAATCACTTGGCCAAATGCCACAAGTCTCTCCGAGGCCATGATTTGGCGTGCCCGGCCACCTGATTTTATTTATCCTCTAATTTCTTCTGATATGACCATGACTTCTCATGAAAGAACTATACCTAAAATCTTTATCCTTTTGTACCATTCTTACTTATTAATGAAAAACGGGTAGGGCCGAAATCCCCATTGACCCAAGGAAGAGAAAAAGCTTGTTGAAGACCTAACCATATCCAAATTAGTGAAGGAAAACTTCAATGTGGCATTCTTAATAGCGGTGTCCACCAAATAGGGTGAAAGTGAAAAAAGATATTGACTTTACAGAGATAAAAAATAAATTGCATCTTCAAAGCTTGCTAGAAGATGCAATTATGGTATTTGTTAAAAAAAATCAAAAGAAAAAAAAAAGACCGAGCTCTCGTATCAGAAGCCCCTACGATGGCCTAAAATTATATATCCACTCATAATTAAGAGAATTGAAGCTAAAAAAATGACACAGATTTGTATAATATGTTAAAAGATGTACTATTTTTAAAAACTATGACATAGATGGCCTGTCTAATATGTTAAAAGATGTACCATTTGAAACAAACTGACACAGATTGTTGTATACCAATACCAATAAAGCTGAATGACAAGTTTTATAAGACAACTGTGAAACAAACATTACTCTATGAAGTGGAGTGTTGGGTGGACAAAAAACAATATACTCATAGAGCGAGTGTAATGGAGATGAGAATGTTGAGATAGATAAGTGGCAAGACAAGAAGGGATAAAATTTAAAATTAATTTATTCAATAAAATTTAGGTGTAGCACCAATATGTGATAAAATTAGAGAGAGTAGAGCTGACCATGTGTGGCACATATCCAATACAACACTTGTTAGGTGCGAGTTAGTTTAAGTGGAATGATCGAAAATGACAAGGGGTAGGCATCCAAAAAGGCGTGATTGAAAGTAGTGAGAAAGAAATATAGGGATTTATGGCCTCACTAAGGGTATGACATTTAATAAAGCAGAATAACGAATCAGGATTCATGTAGCCGACCCTAATTAATTAAAAAAAAACTCTGACGATGATGATGATGTACTATTTTTAAAACCTAAAGTATGTTTTCCACATCCATATATTTTGAGACAAAGATGATCCATTCGAGGTTTTCCTAATGTAAAAAAAACATTTTCTAGTAAACTTATAAGGTGCACCTAACATTTACAATATAATAAAATAGACAACTTCAACATCATTATCATCGTCAAATTTTTTTCCCAATTAATTGGAGTTACTACACGAATCCTCCTGACCCATCACTATGCTCTATTAAGTGCCATAACATTAATAAGGCTACAAGTCCCTATATATTTTATAACTATTTTCAACCATATTTTCTTACGCTTTTTGAGCCTCCACTGACTCGTACCTCCTAACAAATACCGTACTGAATATGTACTACATATAATCAATCCATCTTAGTCTAATTCCTCTTTATCTTGCTATCTATATGTATTATAAGATTCTCGATGCACTTGCAAATTTAAAATACAGGAATGTACAGTATTGTTTTAAGTGAAAACGTTTGGTAGCTTGTAAGCTAAAAATGAACTAATTAGTCATAATTAAAAAATAAAAGAAAACCAAAGAAACAAGTGAGAGTGAGTGAAAATAAAAGAGACGTAAAAAACACAAAAATAGCGACTCCTATTAATGTATGAGGTGACTCCGTAATTTTGGGTGCTTTAAGGGGCACAAACGAAGGCTTTTGCCCCCTTTATATTCATCTTGGGACCCTATGATTGAGAGAGAAAACCCCAATTGGTGCGGGTTAGGGGCAAAAAGACTCGATAGAGAGCGAGAAGGGTTATCAAGTTGAGAGGCTGCATCTAGAGAGAGAGAAAGAAATCTAGAGAGAGAGAGGCGAGCCCAACATAACGAGCGGGGAGAGGCGGACAAAGGGATAGAGAGGGAGGGAAACGGGCACAGTTTTAATTCGAACTTGAAGCTGTTAATCCTTTTAAGGAGGAGCCGTTGTTTCTCTCTTAAAGCCATGGCTCAAATAGACCACCATCACCACCATGATCACGCCCACGAGGTCAAGACCTTGGTCTCTGCTCTCAATCTCATCTCGAGAAACCTCCCTCTTCCCTCCGAACTTTTAGATGGGGTGAATTCCATCTACCATGGCGGCGATGACATGGACTGTGTTTCTCTCTCATCCGAACAGGTGCTGCGTCCATGAATTCAGATTTTTTGTTGGTTTTTTCCTGATTTGTTGTGCGTATTGAATTGGGGTTTTGGTTGCCATTGATTTGGATCGGTGGTCGTGGCGACGGCTTTCATTAGTCTTCAGATTATGGGGGACTCTCTCACTCTCTTAACCCGACCTAAATTTCTCGGGTTTTGGGGATTTTCTCTCTTTCTCTCTCTTATTTTCACCTTTTTTTTTCCGTTTGACCTCAGTATCATCCAATGCAACCACAATCAACTGGTCACTGTTTACATCTTTTAATTTTTATTTTTTATAATTATTCACGTCTTATTTTTAAAATTATAATTATCAGTAAGAAATACCTCAATGTTTTCTGAATGATATTTTGATGAATTCACTTGGCTTTGTAGATTTTTCTTGGGATTGGACATGTTGACTACTTTATCTTGCACTGAAAAGAGCGATTAACAAGCCAAGTAGTGTTACAGGGGTGAGAATAATGATAGTTATTGACACTTTCTTGAAATGGTCATTTAACAGGATGAGAATGAGGGTTTAAAGAGAGGCTATTTACTAAGAAGCATGGCTGATGCATTGGTAACGCAACGGCCAAGTTTTATGTCTGGGACGGCAATGATGAATGCAAAGGAAAGCCGATTCGAAAGCCATATACAGCATCGGGTAGATGAACTTGAAGGTTGGTCTTCTAGTTAATGAAGAACATTTTTTTTTCTTTTTTAATTATTATGATTAATATTTATTAATGTTTGTTATTGTTCATTGGATGGATATATCCAGTTATGGTTGCTATTCATTTTGGACCCATTACTCTTATTTTCATTTGTCCTTGAAAATTGTAATCAATTTTAAGGATACACTATTTTTTTTTCAACTTTTAGCACTACGGGAACGTGGATTTGGAAGAAGCAAATGACCATCAGAATTAATCTGTGTTATTGTTTAATGTTCATGAATATTACTCGTGTTTCAATATGGCATTGAAATTGTTTTATTAGTTTCCATAAAGAAAGAAATTGTTGTGTTATTTTTCTCTTTGTGTTGGTTCTTTATATAAAATTGCTTTGAGTCACTTCTCTTTATGTTAGACGCCATTTTCTTCATAACAGGGTTTCTCGTATCAAATAACAAAGTTGTAATCAGGTTGTGTAGTGGTGTTTTCCTTCCTAGTTTCTGCAAATCTACAATGGGCTGAAATTTTTGTTTTCCAAATACCTTTTGTTTGTATTTTCTTCAAAAGAATGTTTTCTTTCAATGTTATCTCAGATTATTTGAGGATGGAACTGCTCTGTATAAGAATTTTAAATTGTTTTTCTTGGTATGAAGAGGTCATTTTTTGGGCTTTATAACCTAGAAAAGCGAAGATATTATCTAATCAAGGAATGCTTCATAAATAACTTTTCAGAACTTTGCGTTGAAAATTGGATTTCTTATTCCATATCAATTGAGATTCTTAGCAAAAACTGCAAAACAGTTTCACAGAAAAACTTATCGAAAGTCTTCTTTCCTTTATGTCATCCTAGTGAACCATACAGAGTCAGTTAATGCAACCCCGTGAGAAAGGTAAAATGGGAAATATAGGGAGGAGCGTAAGGGGGATAGGACACTTATCACAACACAATAAACAACATTTACTGGGATTTACTCAATTTAAAACGGAGAGAGAGCAGAAGACCTGCATTTGTTATAGTGATTATAAAGGTCAGCGTTGCCTTAGAGGTAGTTCCAGCTATAACTGTTGTTGACCAATGTTGACATGCAAATCCTGGCAACAGGAGTTTCTTGCTTCCAACTTATATGGAACATACAATTATGTTTTGAACATGATTGAGCCCAAATTGGGTGGTTTCAGAAAAGGGGTCCATTCAAGGTTTGGGTCTTTACAAGCAATATGCTTATACTTCGATCTATGTTGTTATGAAATCCCTACACTGGAATGGTCTGGCTGCCATCTTTTGTACCCTGTTTGTAATAAACTAAGGTTCAGGTTGCTGCAAGCTTTCTATATAGCTTTTGAATATGAAATTTAATGTGAACCTCTTTTATATTTTGAGCACAGTATTGACACACAAACTTCTTGTCTTAAAGATAGCACATGGAGAAATAAATTGCATGTGAAAAATATGTTTATGAAACTTGTGAAAATAGTGCTTTTGTTAGGGCTTAAGTGTATTAAGTTCATCGAGAAGCTCTATTATCGAAGTTCATTGAGAAGCTCCATGATGATAGAATAAATCTCATGAAAGTTTATTAGAAGTCTTGGCATGGGTGTCTTTGAAGTTTCTCGAAATTTTCACTTTCTTTGACCATATATTTTGCATTTTTGTTATCTTTGACCTTTTTATCGACTAGCTCATTTATTTGTCTGATCTCTAAGAAATCCTTTTTTAAAGACGTAGACTAAATAGCTACCACTATTATAGAATGACATATCATTAGAAAATGGAATGTTGGAGGATTAGTTTTCATCATGAGATTGCTTATATTCTCATCAATCTGGTCATGCATTGGTTCAGAGCTACCTTCAAGTAGGGGAGAGGACTTGCAAATGAAGTGCTTGCTTGAGTTATATGGACTGAAGGTAATGGATTGACATTTCTTTGATCATCTTATATTTTTTTCACTAGAAAAGTGCATATTTATGAAAATGTATCCATTAAAAAAAATCATTTTTACAACGAAAAAGTTTATATAAGGTTGCAACCTTATAATGTATAGCTACGGATGCACCTAAAAAATCCATCGGAAACGGTAGTTTTAATGTTGAAAAGCCCTTTGATTGATCATCTCGACATCGAGATGTATGACCATGAAAAATAAAAAGATTTTAAGTCTCAGAAATAGTGCATTTTACAACATATTATCTACACCGTCCACTTTCAAGATTTTCATATGTTTATAGATCTACTTGATTTTAACCATTTTTAAAATTTAAAATTTTATAATTAGATATAAAAATAGATTTTGAGATAATACTAAGAACATTTTACATCAAAATTATATACCATGATAAAATTTGAAGGCGCACCTTATCTCTATAGCTACGGATGCATCCATATGCAAACTGCACCCTTTTTACAAAGTATATTTCTTCTACATCATCCTACCCTTTTCTTATGACCTTATGACCCCTAAAATTGGGTAACGTGGCTCCTGTACATATAGTGAGCTGGATAGAAAGTTTAGGATGTGTAACCATGTGCTATGCCTTTTTGTGGATCACTTGCTTTTGTACTAGGCATATGTCAGTTTATACCACAGCTTATGGTACGCTTTAAATGCTTTGTTCTTTTATTTAAACATAAGAGCAAAGAGCCATGAGCATGTCAATAGAAACTTATTCTTCTTAGTGCTTTACAATTTTTGGTGGATGACTCATGAATATATGTCCTTCTGGGCAAGGACGTCCTTGTTCCAGCTAAAGGACTTACAGAAAAAAGTGCGTTCTGATGTGTGTTCTGAGTACCGGCTTCGAGAGAAATGTACATATCCGGACAAACAATTGTTTGATTGGGGATTGATGCGCTTGCAACGTGCTCATCCTTTTTTTGGCATCGGGGATGCATCTGCCGTGGAAGCTGATGACCGCCAACGCAAGAGACGGGATGCAGAGGTACTTGAATTATGGGTCTTTCATATGTTGTTGTGAGCATGTAAGATTAACAAGCTATAAAAAAAATACTTCATTAGGGACAATGAATGGGTGTCACAAAGAGAGAGAGAGAGAGAGAGAGAGAGAGAGAGAGAGAGAGAGAGAGAGAGAGAGAGAGAGAGAGAGAGAGAGAGAGAGCAAAACAGTGCACAACATCTATGGTGGGTCTCAATCTCTCCCCATCACCATCTGAAATGTTATTGAATGGTTGTGATGACATCATCCTGACTTCCATTGTTCATTGAATAATGGTATACTTTAGCTTTACTGGAACTCTATTTGAAATATTAAGAACTTAGAGAACCTGTGCCCCTGTTGTCCTGATTTCTTACAATCTGAGATTCCCTGTTTCAGAGGCAAGCAAGATTGGAAGAGGAGGAAAAGAACCGCGTTGACACAAGAAAGCGGAAATTTTTCAATGAGTTACTTAATGCAGCACGTGAGTTTCAATTGCAAGCACAAGCTGCTCTGAAACGTCGAAAACAGAGGAATGATGGAGTCCAGGTTATGAATATTTTGCAATTATTGTTTGTGGAAATCACTTGTGTACAAAAATGACGGAATTTTATTTGTCAATCACACATGCTCAGTTTTCTTCAATTGCATCGATTCTGATTGGTACAAGCCTTTTGTTGTATACTGAATTGTTTACAATTGGCGATTTTCTCTCTAGGCATGGCATGCAAGGCAAAGGCAACGCACCACAAGAGCTGAAAAACTGAGATTTCAAGTCCTGAAAGCTGACGATCAAGAAGCATACATGAAGATGGTCGAAGAGAGCAAAAATGAACGTCTAACAATGCTGCTTGGGAAGACCAATGAGCTTCTTGTTCGACTTGGGGCTGCTGTTCAAAGACAAAAGGATGCTGAACATGCGGATGACATTGAAACTTTGAAGGACTCGGAGGCTGATGACCCATTGGAATCTTCTGTCTCTAAGAATGGAACCCCTGGAGATATGGATGCAGAGGATGATGACAACACACTTGATGATGATTCAGAACACCAAGTCAAGTCAAATGATTTGCTTGAAGGCCAGCGCCAGTACAATTCTGCTGTCCACTCAATTCAGGAGAAGGTACTTAACTGTTACCACATTCGAGATTTAGTATGCCAAAATTCTAGTTCAATTTTTATATATATTTTACAAGCATGGGTTTGAAGCATACACAGGTCTATTTTTAGATATTGTATTATGAAAGTTTTATGTGAACAGGTGTGTCTTCTTATTCTTATGAAAAGAAAAGAAGAAAAAAAATAAAGAAGAACAAGAAAGATTTATCTTTTTATATGATCACCACCATAAGACGTTCTTAATAAGTTTTCTTGAAGTATATATTTGGGAATTATCTTCTGAAGAAGGATCAATGTCTCCAAAGAGAAGTCGAATTGTCGAAGTTCGAATAGTGTGACGAGCTTTTAGTAGTTGCCATTGTGGAAGACCAATGAAGTTACTTGTACCTTAACCTTTCTTGTTGTTGGTATCTTTGGCTTTCTCGTATTTGATGTTATGATTCTATTGTTTATGATTTTATCCTTTTCACAGATTCATTCAGCCTCACGTTGTTACGATTCTGTTAAAATGTATCATTTATTAGCCTTCTTGGTTTAAGTTGATGTTTCATGTCCATTTCCCTTTTGCATGTAGAGAACTGGAGAGTAGTTTAATGGAAAAAAGAAAAAAAGGGTGGGCCTTTATTTGAATCTTGTTTTCTTTCAGTCCTTTGTGATAGTAGTGATGCAGGTTGCCCAGGAGTACATATGTTTTGTGTTATCTATTTTGATGTATAATTTTTTGAGAAGTGTCCAACTCATGAATTTTCTTCCCTTGTTTACAATCTTACTTCATAGATTGTGCTGGTTTGCATAGTAGAATGAAGTTACTAATTGCAATATCATGTGCTGCTTAGGTGACAGAACAACCTTCAACGCTTCAAGGTGGAGAACTGAGGTTTTACCAATTGGAAGGTCTTCAATGGATGCTTTCTTTGTTCAACAACAATCTAAATGGTATTTTAGCTGATGAAATGGGACTGGGGAAGACAATTCAAACAATAGCTTTGATTGCGTATTTGATGGAGAACAAGGGTGTTACTGGGCCCCACTTGATTGTTGCTCCCAAAGCCGTCCTGCCTAATTGGGTTAATGAATTCTCCACCTGGGCTCCTGGGTATGTATAATAGATGAAGCATTTTCATTGCATTTTATGTTTTATTATGCCACAACCTAATCTGATCTGTCTGCTCCATATCCTTAACGAATAATCTGATGAACAAACTATTAAAAGGCCCTATTGTAGAACTTGCTAAAGATCTGTTTTGATTCCAATATTTTAGTTCAGTAGTAAATTGCTCCTTGTATCGAGCTTGGTTGAAAGCTATATGCATGTCATAGGACTGATCTTGAACTAGTGATGAGTAGAGAAGTAGTTGCATACTTGCATTGGACTTCCATGTTGCTAGTGAATGTTGCAAGGGATAGCATAGGAGAACACTTCTGACCACCTAGTAAGCTCAAAGTTATCCTGTTATCCTCAATGGAGTCATGCCCTCATGTATAGCGCATCTGATCTTGTTTGGGGATTTTCCTATCATGTGAGCGCTTGCCGATTTTGCAGAGAAACAACACAATCTCGCGTGAAGGACAAACCTGGTTTGAGCTTCTGCTCAGTCTTGGAATCCTAGGGGACCCAAAAAGTCAGCAAGACCTAGTCCTCAATATTCCCAAAGGTAGGGGTGGCAACGGGCCGAACCTGGAAAAACTTTATGGGACTTGGACCCGACTTGATCCAATTGGACCTTACCCAAAAAAATAAAATAGTTAAATATATTTATATATTAAGTTTAAGATATATATATATTATTTAAATATTATAACTAAAAATACATAGTTATATACTTATATTTATTTAAATATTATTATAAATATTATATATTAAATATTTAGGGACGGATCCGGCCCTTGGACCCGAATAGTGTTCGGGTCCAAGATATGGACCCTGACCCAAATCCCCAGGTCTAATTTTGGATCCATAACCGGACCTGGGTTGGGTCCAGTCATTGGGTCCCAAGTTAGGTCCGGGTCCATTGCCACCCGTACCCAAAGGTAAGACCCCTACCATAGGCTTTAGTAAATTCCTATTTATTTATTTCACATGATTCTCATGTCATGATGATGCGGGAAAATTGATAGAACCAGTAAAATCAGTAAGAAAACAAGTTAAAAAACAAGCCTAACCAGGAAAAACCCTAGGGCTTCTTCACGCCCAAGCAAGGGTTCAAAAGCCTAGCACTTCCCTCTTTTTCTTTTTTTTCTTAAAATAAAGTCACATAAATGCCTCTAAAACCCCCCAAGCTCCATTTTTATATCCTTTAATATTCAAAGGACATTATTTGTCTATATAAATAAGTAATCGATCCTTGTGTTCTAACTTAAGCACAAAAGTTGACAATGCTCTTTATCTAACTTAAAATGACTAGAACAGTCCCAACTTAAATTTAACTTGGAAATAAACACCCTAATTTTAAATGGACTTCCTAGAAAGTTCCTAACTGGTCTGGCAAATAAAAGCAATTAAAAATAACTGAAATAACTCTAAAATAGTTAGCAAATTATGTGCGATTATTGCGAGAAAATTTCTAAGCAATTATTGCTCTTCTTGGTAGCCCTCTCAAGGTTTACATCCTCCAAGTATGTGCGAGAATTAGGAGGAATCTTCTGCTCTCAAAGAAGATGCTCATTACTTAGACCGCTTGATACACTTTGGCGCATCATGACATGTGAAAAACTATAACTTCGACCACAGCCAGGTCTATATTATTGGAGCATGACCAGCACTATAATTTTAACCATTGGTGATGTTATACATCATTCTCTCATTTTTTTTTCTTTTGTCAGGTTCACTACAGTAGGCTGCATTTGGAGTTCCATATCCCCAAGTAATACCTGTCTACATCAACATTGGCTTATCTGTCTGCCATAGCATTCACCTTCCTAGGAACATCTTGGAACATGATTTACATCTTTAGTACCGAACTTTATCAATAGGTCATCTAACTGTTAATTTTACCCCCTTAAAGTTTAGTCATGACTCATGAGATTTTGCGCCCATCGTATCCTGTGCATCCTGACCCCTCGTAACGTTTAGCCATAAGATAATGTTACCATTTTATCCTGTGCACGCTGTTATAAATAGAAATAGTTGCATCTGCTGCTGTTCATTATTTGTTTCTGCACCATGGCGCAAAGGTATTTAAGAGTTGTTTCTTGATATTCAATAAGTATGGGTACTATCGTAATCAATTAAATATAATTACCCAAAAAAAAATCAATTATATATCAACAAAATAATGTGAATTCGTCAATTTTCCTGGCTTCTAACATCATTATATTCTACCATGCTTCTGCTTTTGGGAAAAATGAATGTGTTTTACATGGTTCTATGGAGAATGTAGATGATAATTTCCTTGCAAAATATTGTAGTTATAACTATTTTCACTGAGAAATAGGATTTTCAGCTTATGTGATTTTCCTCGCATTTTAATTTTTTTTTTAGTTTCTCACACTTCCTCCTTGTGAATCAGTATCGTTGCTGTCCTATACGATGGGCGCTCGGAGGAAAGGAAGGTGATGCGCGAAGATTATTCTGGGGAGGGAAAATTTAATGTTATGATCACACATTACGATCTTATAATGCGTGACAAAGCGTATCTGAAAAAAATTCACTGGCATTACATGATTGTTGATGAAGGGCACCGCTTGAAGAACCACGAGTGTGCTCTTGCACGTACATTCACTGGGTATGTTAAATATTTTAAATTTGGGTTCCACTTATTGGTAGCACGTTTGTGTTGGTATAGAAGTTTATCTTATTCAGCTGTTCTTTCATTCAAAAAACAAAAAAAGTTCATCTTATTCAGCAGATATAAGTATGAAGGAATTTAGCACTTGGAAATTATTGGAGCTTTAGATTGGCCTTAGTTTCAAGGTGAAGTATACCATAATCCAATTGACATTGGTAATGGTACTCTAAGCCTACATCCTCCATCCTCGGTCCTTTTCCCGGATAGATGGTTGGAGATAACTGCACTTGGATTGACAAGGATATATTTCATGATATAGTCAATGTCCAACCATAAGTGGAAACATATGGTATTTGTAGACTTGGAGTATCATATAGAATACTCCATTGGACTATGATGTACTTGGCTGAATAAATGGAAATTTGATATATTTAACAGCACGGATTTGATATGGGATGCTATTTATTTCATGTGCAGCTATCGGATTCGACGTAGACTTCTTTTAACTGGTACTCCAATACAAAACAGCTTGCAAGAGTTGTGGTCCCTTCTCAATTTTCTGCTTCCGAGCATTTTCAATTCGGTGCAGAATTTTGAGGAATGGTTTAATGCACCATTCGCAGACCGCTGTGACATTTCTCTCACAGATGAAGAAGAACTATTGATCATTCGTCGGTTACATCATGTAGGTTCTCCCTCCCTCTCTTTCTCTCTCTCTATACAGAGTTACACCTGTCTACATAATGGTCTCTGTCCTAAATATAACACAATACAAATGAAGACCCATATATCTTTCCTCAAAACTCAAGTTCTAAATTTGAATATCATGCATACAACCACAATAAAATAAATAGAAACATACTCAAACAGCTTTAACTATTGTGATTAGCTAGTTTTGAGTTTTGGCAATTTTTTCTGATTTTTATACTAAATTTAAAAACTCCCCATTTTCTGAACTCTGGAATAATTGACAAGAAAAACGTGATTATTCTTTATACTATATTTTCTCTACAGAACCTTTATGATTTATTGGTTTCCTCAGGTCATAAGGCCATTTATACTGAGACGGAAGAAGGATGAAGTGGAGAAGTTCTTGCCCGTAAAAACACAAGTCATACTGAAATGTGACATGTCGGCTTGGCAGAAAGTTTACTATCAACAGGTCACCGATGTTGGGAGGGTTGGACTGGATTCTGGTGTGTGGATTTTCTTATCCTCCTTTTTGCACACCCACATGACTCGAATGTTGGCCGTTCAAAAAACTTTTTTTTTCAATAAGGAACTATTTTTTATGTTTTTGTAGTTATTATATCAAAATAATTATTTGAACACTTTATTTTTGTGTTTCAATGCTTCTAATCAGCATTCTTAAACTCGGCCTCACCTTATGGGCGAGGCGAGTTTTGGCCGAGTTGGTTGTACACCATTTTTTTTTAGTTTAATTATATTAAAACCTTCAACCTAAATCAGATATGTGACAATGTCTTTTTGGTTGTTACTTACATGTAAAGTCAAACCTGTCAGGGTTCCAATCCCATTGCTAGCACCGTTTTTACATTGTACTTTTAAAATGTCCTCCTTTTTGGAGTTTCAAAAATATTAGCCTCCATGAGAGTGGATCCCACGACCTCTTTTTAAGAGATCAATTTATAGCGGAAACAATAACCAACACGCCCATATGCGGCTTAACGATAATAAATGGCACTTTTACTATACATAACTTAATTTTATCTTCATTTTCTTAAAAACAAAAAAAGAGCTGGACTGGGGGCGAGTAAATCGCCTTGGCTAGGGCCCAAGTACCTTGGCCGAGTCGATTTTTTGAACTATGCTTCTAATATTTATTTATTACCTTTTATAGTTTTATGAAAAATTAAAAAAGTATTTCTGTGACTTTCGAATTTAAATTCATGATTTTTTTCCTTAATAGGTTTTTACTATTTTTTTATTTTCCTATTGCAAATTTTGTTTCATAGTTGAGAAATTTATATCATATTAACTCAAGGTAAATAGGTAACAAGGTTTTTTTCTTTTTTCAAAATTTTAAGAACTTAGAAACATGCTTCAATTGTAGTTAGTGACTAATTTTTTTTATTTTTTCCTTAGAAATAATTTAGTATTTAAATTTTTTTTATGACAAATTAATTTATTGGCACATAATAATGTATATTTCATTTATTGTATTTATTTCTATGAATTATTCTATTAGAAGAGATTGTATAAAGTCTCATGCAACACACATGCTGCTTAGTAAAGAAAATGTGAATCTTACTCCTTGATCTCTCACCCGTGGAATCATAGTTATTCATGACTCAATTGGACTGGACTGGACCAAAGGTATGACCAGTCAAACTGCCGACCGATGTCTTGGCTAGTCTAGTGCAGAGTAAGAATCGGATTTGATAAAACCCGGTCACAACTAGTGTTTCGACTGTTTTAGCCAATTTGATCTGTCTGTTTCAAATGGTTTGACTTTCCAAACAAAGTAGACAATTTTTTTCTAATATATCACATATTTCTAAACCATTATTCATATTTTTTCTTGATATTTTAAAAGTCTAGTCAAACCATGTTTTAACTAGACCAGGCCCTTTAATGGTTCAGTGATCGTTCTAATCCTTATAAAATTCCAAGGAATAAAAGTTATTCCATAAAAATGCCTACATTTTTTTATGGATGGACTTCCATATTCACCATGGGAAAAGGAATTTGTTTTTAAACTCCAATCCTCTTCCTAAAGACGGTAGGATTTCCTTATTCTCATGCTTACCAGTTACCATAAAAGAAGAAAAAAATTGTTAAGGCAAGCCTTTTTCTTCATGCATGAGTACTACAAAAGAAGGAACAAAATTCCTAAGTTTTAATGCAATCTTCTTAAAATAGCAACTTACAATCAATGCCATTAACTGTTTTATATCGATAATGTATTTTTCTAAGCAAGTTGGTGATTTGAATTAATCCCCTTGTTATTGGGGTAATTAATTATATGGCATTCGATAATGTATTTTTCTAAGCAAGTTGGTGATTTGAATTAATCCCCTTGTTATTGGGGGAAAAAATTAATTATATGGCATTCGATAATGTATTTTTCTAAGCAAGTTGGTGATTTGAATTAATCCCCCTGTTATTGGGGAAAAAATTGTCAAGGTAATCCTTCTTCTTCATGCATGAGTACTACAAAAGAAGGAGCAAATTTCAAAATTTTAATGCAATCTTCTTCAACAAGCAAATTACAATAATCTCCAGGGTTTTTAGAGCATAGTAATCAAGACTGGATTGGACAACTGGTCAGACTGTCGCCTGTGGCTTGGTCAATCTGGTCAAAAGAAAAAATCATGTTTGGTAAAATACAATTCAAAACTAGTGCTTAACCAATTCTGGCCAGCCCAACGAGTCAGTTTCAGCATGTTTGACCGTACTAATAAAGTTGAGGAATTTTTTTCTTATATATTTCGTATTTTAAACTATTATTTATATGTTTATTTATATTGTTAACATTCAGTCTAACGGTTCAACCTATGGTTGGACCGGTTTTGACTAGACCAGACCCCTCTCAGGTTCGATGAGTGGTCTAATCATGACAACGTTGGTTTATAGTAAGACATTGGTCTTTCGAAACACCAATATCTTAACTTAACACCCTTGAGATATTTTTGAGAAAATATTTGATTGTCTTAAAATAAGTAGTTACATCCAAAAGATTGAGCTGTATGCAAAAATGGTTATCGAAGTACCTCTCAAATCCTCTGATGTGCGATTAAAATAGGCCTTCTGGGGCCCGTACAAGTAATTTTAGTGGGTGTCAGAGTACCCCTTGAAATCTACTAAGCATGGATATCGAAATTAGGCCATAGAGGGCGCATACAGGGATTATATTTATTAAATTTGTTAAATTGTATTTTCTAGAAACCGTATTTATTTTTATATTATTTTATTATGAGTGATATAGTGAGGTTGTACTTGTAAGTTTGTGTAATAAGAAGTTGTGAAACTATTAGGTGGTTAGTAGTTATTGTTGTAGGTTAGTAGTTATAGTTGTACGTGGGTAGTTATAGTAGGAAATATAGTTGTAAAAACCTCTATTTAAAAGAGAGGTTTGTGGTGGGAAAATTGGATCACATGTATTAAGGTTACTCTTAGGCATCAAGTTTGTAATGCTTTTGTGTACCCCTGGGTCGCATGTGTTAAGGTTAATCTTGTGTGTTGATATCGTAATGCCTTTGTGTACCCCATTTTTCATCTTGAAGGAAAGATAAGTTTTTCTTTCACTTCATCTTGGTTCTTCTTCTTCTTTCTATTTGCTTGTGAGTTTTGGGCTAGTGTGACATTGTTACACTAATTGAGAAGCGGATTCTTCCGGTGTTGTGGAATCCGTCTTTCTCTACATGGTATTGCTATCAGATCTATTCCCATGTTCCGATCTTTCCATTTTATGTACCCATTTCTTGGGGGAAGTCTCCCAACTATATTTGAAAATGGATTGGTTATCCATAAAGATAAAGAAAGCTTTCTTTTTGTTCCGCTTCTTGCTCTCAAAATTAAGAAAGACTTGTTGGAAATTGCCGGTTGAGTTGGTCCAACCAAGAAAGGCATGAGAGTTCCGGGGCTCCAGTTCAAGACCACAAGGATGGTGGTGATGTTCTCGTGACTCCCTTGGTGAAGAAGATTAATTTTTTCTTAAGATGAATTCAAGTGGAATGATGAATGGTTTTAGTATTAAGTTGCTCAACCAATCAAACTACAAGATATGGACGTCATGTATGGACGTCATGTATGGAGTCTTACCTTTTTGGGAAGTTGTCGGTGGAAATGATAAGGATGCTCCTACACCGGAAAATACTGATGCATTCAAAAACTGGAGGGTAACAAATGCAAACGCTGAGTCCATCTTGAAGAGATCTCTTTCTCAGAATCTATTTGATCAGATTGTGAACTGCAAATCGGTTTGTGATATTTGGATTACTCTTGATGGGTTATTCAATAAGAAAGATGTGGCTCGATTGCAATTGTTGGAGAATGAGTTGGCTACCTCAACTCAAGGTGATCTTTCATCCCCCTATTCTTTTTGAAGATCAAGAATCTTTGTTCAGAGATTTCTCTTCTTGATCCGGAAGAACCCATTTCGGAGGCATGAATGAAGCAACACATCATTCGTGGTCTAAAGAGGGAGTATAGATCCCTATGTCACTTCTATTCAGGGGTGGGCTGGGCAGCCATCCTTAGTAGAGTTTGAGAATCTTCTCACTTCACAAGAATCTTTGGCCTGTCAAATGGCCGGATTTTCGATTTCGGGAAATGTTGGAGATGATCACGTATGCATGGTCTCCTTTCTAGAAAATCACTTTAAGAGGGAGTGTTTAATTTGTTAAAGTGTATTTTCTAGAAACCATATTAGTTTTTATGTTATTTTATTATGAGTGATGTAGTGAGGTTGTACTTGTAAGTTTCTATAATAAGAAGTTGTGAAACCGCTAGGTGGTTAGTAGCCATTGTTGTAGGTTAGTAGTTATAGTTGTAAGTAGGTAGTTATTGTAGGAAATATGGTTGTAAAAACCTCTATTTAAAAGAGAGGTTTGTGGTGGGAAAATTGGGTCACATGTATTAAGGTTAATCTTGTGTGTTGAGATTGTAATGCCTTTGTGTATATACCCCATTTTTCATGTTTGAATGAAAGATAAGTTTTTCTTCCACTTCATCTTGGTTCTTCTTCTTCTTTTTATTTGCTTGTGAGTCTTGGGCTAGTGTGACATTGTCACACTAATTGAGAAGCGGATTGTTCCGGTGTTGTGGAATCTGTCTTTCTTTACAATATTTAAAGACTAAAATCAAAGGGATCACTCAAGGAGGTCCAAGCAAAATCTCATAGGCTCTGTATGGGAAGAACATGAGTGGAAACAGGTTGTTGTCTCGGGGCAGTAGGAGGAATGAGGGGGATAAGGGCGATAGGAACTGATGGAAATCGAGGTAAGCTGCTGGAAGGAGCCAACTCCAGTGCTCCATGCAGATGAGATTCTCTCAGTGGCATTCATCGTAGAGCTGTGATATAGGCTGAGGAGGGGTGTTCCCTGTGGACTGAAAGACGTGAGAGTCTCCAAGGGTAACAGAATGGGAGGCAAGAGAGGTAGAGGTCATAGAGCGTTTTGAGAGGGAAAACGAAGACAGAAAAGAGGTTCGGAGATGAAATAGAGAGGAGGTGTAAGAGGGAAGATAGGTGAGAAGGAAATGAAAGAGTAAGGAGATGAGAGAGAGAGAAGATGAACAAAAAATGGCTAGGCGTCATATAAAAAGAGAAAAGAGAGAGCTGGTCAGACAAGAAATTATGAGAAAATATGGATGACCAGAGGAAAATAGGAGAAGGGAGAGAATATGAAATTAAGAGAAATAGATAAGGGAAAGAGTAGTGGGTTTATGTGAAGTTCAGAAAGTAGGGGTGACTGGACAAAAACTTTCGGGGTGAGATGGCATGTATAAAAACAGGCAGAAATACAAAAAGAGGGGTGCGGCAGCATAGTCTCTCTGTAACACCTGTGAGATATTGGCTTTCAAAAATACCAATCATCTCCTAAGATATCTCACATGGTAACCTTGATTAGAGAGATATTGGTGTTTGAAAATGCCAATATCTCATAGGCTGTTACGGAGTGAGATATTGATATTTGAGAATAGACTAATATCTTAAATACGATATTCTGAAGTACTTAAGAAAATTGAAACTTTCCCTACAAAGACCTGTCTTTGAGGGCTTTCTCAGATTAGGACAAAAAATGTCAAATATCTAAATTTCCCTATCAACATTATAGCAGGAACTCATTTAATTGCTTGGCCCTGTTTGAGAATCTTGGTAGTCACATCCAAGGGATCTTTATTTACCTTTATGGGTTATCGTGGTAAGAATTGTCATAATCATGTGTAAGATTGTCCACTTTTTTGGGATAAAGAAAAAGTGGTTTTTAATAGTGTTGACATAAGGGTTTTTTAATCGCATATTGGTGATGAGCAGGGTTTCACAAGGTAGGTTGCGCCGCATTAGCCAGTGTAAGCAAGATTTTTCATTTGCTTTTGTTTTTCTTTTCTGTTTTTGGGGAATAAAGAGAAATTTACTTTTATAACCAAAAACTTCAGGGTTCAAACAGGGTGTTAGATTTCTGACTTACTCTAGGGCCTAGCGATAGCACATTAAATATTTGTGTTCTAGTGTCATTGTCACCATCATGTTCAAGATATGGCAAAAAACCGATGTGTCTAAGCAGGGCCTTCAATTGCTTGCTTATTCAAGATATGCTTAAGAGAATTGTTATGTTTGTTATACTTGTCTGTGGGCATACAATTACATAAATATACATTTAAACGAAAACTTATTCAATTGCTCAGGTTTCTGATTTTCTTTAGCTGGAAAAAAAACAGTTTATATGCCTTCTGTGTAGTGTCACTGTCATGTTCAACATATACTAAACAACATATCCCTCTTTATTCTGGTTGTACTTAACCAGTTGTTTACATGGATTCTAATGTCCCCAACCGCATATCTTTCAACGTTAACTTTAATATTTCCCTTTACACTCTGGTTTGCTGGTACAGTTTAATGGAATCATGCTCTCTCTCTCTCTCTCTCTCTCTCTCTCTCACACACACACACACACAATCACTCTCTCAGAACCTCTTCAAAAAAAAACTAGAGGAAGAGAGGGACAATAGACCAAACCTAACTTTCTAAACAAAATTTTCATCCACTTCGCAGGTACAGGAAAGTCCAAGAGCCTCCAGAACCTGTCAATGCAACTCAGGAAATGCTGCAACCACCCTTACCTATTTGTTGCAGAGTATAACATGTACCGGAAAGAGGAGATTGTGAGGGCTTCCGGGAAATTCGAGCTTCTTGATCGCTTGCTCCCAAAGTTGCAGAAAACAGGGCATAGGGTGCTGCTCTTCTCTCAAATGACTCGACTCATGGATATCCTTGAAGTCTACTTAAGTTTACATGGATTCACTTACCTTAGATTAGATGGAGCGACAAAGACAGAAGATAGAGGAGCGATGCTCAAGAAGTTTAATGCACCCAACTCTCCCTATTTCATGTTTCTTCTGAGCACTCGAGCTGGAGGGCTTGGGCTCAATTTGCAAACAGCCGACACTGTTATTTTATTTGACAGTGATTGGAACCCACAAATGGATCAACAGGCAGAGGACCGTGCTCATAGAATAGGGCAGAAGAAGGAGGTGAGAGTGTTTGTTTTGGTAAGTGTTGGGTCCATTGAGGAGGAGATCTTGGAGCGAGCAAAACAGAAGATGGGTATTGATGCCAAGGTCATTCAGGCAGGGTTGTTTAATACGACATCCACAGGTGAGAATGGTCTCATGGAAATTGCTTGTGTTTTTTCTTTTCTTTTGGAGTAATTGCATTTTTGATGTCATTTTGAATTTGGAAACTTCAGGCCATTTACAATTTTGGATTTTCTCAGTGAGTTCTTAGGGAGTTTTGATATTTTCTCAAAGTTTATAAATTCATATTTTTCCCTTAGAAAAAAGAAAGGATAACTAATTCAATAAAGAGGAAACTATCACAATATTATATGGTTGTAGTCTCACAATATAACAAAAATAACATTTTTCCTTGAAAATCTAGTGATATATAGAAACAAGTTGGTGTTTGTCACTGTACCTAGCATGCACTTCCCCAGTTCTGCATTTGGTATCACATTTCATGTATTCAAAATAAAGGAAAATATAAAAAGAGAAGAAAGAAAAGGAATAGAATTCACTCTATTTCCTAAAATTTTAAATTCTTTAGATTAGTAAAGCCATATGTAGTTTTTATGAAGGGGTTGGGGAAATTCAGGATGCTATGTAATATATCTTTTAAGGAAAGAAAACTTATGTTTTCAAAAGACTGTCGCTCTGAAACATGTAGCCGCTGTTTTTGTACATCTCATGGCAAGGGGCCTTATACCCTTCTGGCGATAACCATGATAATGGACAAAGATTTAAGGCAAACTAGGTTTCAAAGAATATGGGCATTGCGGTGGAACTCATAAACATGCGGCCGCTGTTTTTGTACATCTCATGGCAAGGCACCTTATACCTTTCTGGTGATAACCATGATAATGGACAAAAATTGAAGGCAAACTGGTTTTCAAAGAAAATGGGCATTGCGGTGGAACTCAAAACGATGGTAAACCAGATTATGATATTTTTGTGTCTGTCTATACAGCTCAGGATAGGAAAGAGATGCTTCAAGAGATAATGCGAAGGGGCACCAACTCTCTAGGCACTGATGTTCCTAGTGAGAGAGAGATCAACCACCTAGCTGCTCGAACTGATGAGGAGTTTTGGCTCTTTGAAAAGATGGATGAAGAGAGAAGGCAGAGAGAGAATTACAGGTCAAGGTTAATGGAAGATCATGAAGTGCCTGAATGGGCCTTCTCAGTTGCCAAGGTAGAGAAAACTGAGGCCGAAGCTGAAAATAACCATGTTACGGGAAAGAGAAAACGTAAAGAGGTTGTTTATGTCGATTCTCTTAGTGATTTGCAGTGGATGAAGACAGTTGAAGGGGGAGCAGACCCCTCTCAATTTACTAAGAAAATCAAGAGAAACGACCAAACCCCAAATGGGTCTGTGCTACTAGAGAGAGAAAAGAATAGTCCCTCTATGGTTTTAAGCACTCCTGTGGTTTTAAGCACAGAAGAAGGGAATGCATCAGATTTAATGGCCGGAAGTGAAGATATAGTGAATGAGGTGGTCAATTCTGATTTTAAGATCCCGGAAAAGCTTAAATTTAATAAGGCCAAAACTGATGAAGATGATAGAGAAAATGGTGTTGTTAACAGTGGCTGGACTGGGGAGATTCTCACATGGAGCAGCCACAGGAGGAAGAGGTCAAGTCATGGCCACCCGATTGGTAATGGGAGAGGGGGTTGATGGGATCTTGAGTCTCTTTTACTGAGGAGATGGTGTCAATCCCATGGTGAGACATGTAAACAGTGAATCATTGGCGAAGCTTGCTCTGTAGGGATATCAAGTTTTTTACAGACAGAAGTGCTAGAGCTTCAGTGCATGGCAGAGTTTGTTAAGTAACAGAAGTCCGGGGGCCATTATGGTCACAGTCTGAATCTGAGAGAAAAAGAGTTGTTGGGAAATGTAAGTTGATTCATGGTGTTCTGTTCCTTCTCGAGGGAGGAAATCAGGTGTATACTAAATTTTTATGTCCTGTAAATATTCAGTTTTATGCGTTGGACTGTAGGCTCTGGATAACATGGTTTATCTTGTAAGTCAGTTACACAAGTTTCTCTCTTTCAAAACGACCTCAGTTCAGTCATGGTTTCACAATACCTGTGCTTTTTTTTTATTAGGAATTGAATAGCATCCACTCATGTGGACACTTGAAGAGTGCATAATAATTCGGATTGAATCTAACATCATCCAATAGCTGTAAATTAATTAATTAATTATTTATTTATAAATATATCTTTCTTTGAAATTTGTGGGTGTAGGTGTATTTTTATATAGTGTATTAAATAAAAATAATAAAAGATATTTTTGACAAAATATTAATTATAATATATTTTGATCAATATTTTTTATTTTTATTTGATGCACTTGTGAAAATGTACTTGTACCCTCAAATTTCAAATAAATATATTTTTAAATAAATTTCAAATAAATATATTTTTAAATAAAAATTTAAAACAAGATTAACTTGTAGGCAATGGATACGATCTTGTTCAATTTAAATGGTTTGAGTCTACATGATTTGGACTTAGTATTTACCCTTTTCCCTAATGAGCAATCATCCAATGCAAGGGTTGTATGATAGTATAATGCAACGACACTTCTAGAAAACTATGTTTG
Organism: Amborella trichopoda; assembly: GCF_054954075.1. Classification (NCBI taxonomy): domain Eukaryota; kingdom Viridiplantae; phylum Streptophyta; class Magnoliopsida; order Amborellales; family Amborellaceae; genus Amborella; species Amborella trichopoda. Next base: position 54,916,935 of record NC_142336.1, on the reverse strand, counting down.
TGGTATTTATATGATTTCAAATTTTGCACATATACTCTCTTCATCTCAATAATCAATTCTTTTTTTAAAAAAAGTTCAATTCGAACCCTAGATATGGTCAAAATGAGTCCCCTCCAAAAACGAATCTAGACCATTTATTTTGTGAATTTCAAGATCTTAGCTTTTATAAACTTAAAATTATTTTTTTTCTGTTTTAACATTGTTCATCTAATGATAATAAAGCCATCCAAAAAAATTGGAAATGAAAAAAATCCTTCTAAAGCTTAGATCTAAGCATCTCACCAAAATGAACGGTTTATATTAATTGGGCTAAAAAAATGCTTTCTAGGTTGTGTTTTCAATTTTTTCTTTTTTCGTGATTGTTCATTAGAATGAAAATAGTGTATATTTCAAATTTTAGATAAAACAAACGACTATAAGATGGTTTTTTCTTGTACCCTCAAATTTCAAATAAATATATTTTTAAATAAAAATTTAAAACAAGATTAACTTGTAGACAATGGATATGGCCTTGTTCAATTTAAATGGGTTGAGTCTACATGATTTGAACTTAGTATTTACCTTTTTCCCTAATGAGCAATGATCTAACGCAAGGGTTGTATGATAGTATAATGCAACGACACTTCTAAAAAATTATGTTTGTGGTATTTATATGATCTCAAATTTTGCACATATACTCTCTTCATCTCAATAATCAATTCTTTTTAAAAAAATTCAATTCGAACCATAGATATGATCAAAATGAGTCCCTTCCAAAAACGAATCTAGACCATTTATTTTATGAGATTCAAGATCTTAGCTTTTATAAACTTAAAATCATTTTTTTTCTGTTTTAACATTGTTCATCTGATGATAATAAAGCCATCCAAAAAAATTAGAAACGAAAAAAATCCTTCTAAAGCTTAGATATAAGCATCTCACCAAAATGAACGGTCCATGTTAATTGGGCTAAAAAAATGCTTTCTAGGTTGTGTTTTCAATTTTTTCTTTTTTCGTGATTGTTCATTAGAATGAAAATAGTGTATATTTCAAAATTTAGATAAAACAAACTTCGATAAGATGGTTTTTTCTTGTACCCTCAAATTTCAAATAAATATATTTTTAAATAAATTTCAAATAAATATATTTTTAAATAAAAATTTAAAACAATATTAACTTGTAGACAATGGATACGGCCTTGTTCAATTTAAATGGTTTGAGTCTACATGATTTGGACTTAGTATTTACCCTTTTCCCTAATGAGCAATGATCCAATGCAAGGGTTGTATGATAGTATAATGCAATGACACTTCTAGAAAACTATGTATGTGGTATTTATATGATCTCAAATTTTTCACAGATACTCTCTTCATCTCAATAATCAATTCATTTTAAAAAAAAAGTTCAATTCGAACCCTAGATATGGTCAAAATGAGTCCCTTCCAAAAACTAATCTAGACCATTTATTTTGTGAATTTCAAGATCTTAGCTTTTATAAACTTAAAATCATTTTTTTTCTGTTTTAACATTGTTCATCAAATGATAATAAAGCCATCCAAAAAAATTGGAAATGAAAATAATCCTTCTAAAGCTTAGATCTAAGCATCTCACCAAAATGAACGGTTTATGTTAATTGGGCTAAAAAAATGCTTTCTAGGTTGTGTTTTCAATTTTTTCTTTTTACGTGAATGTTCATTAGAATGAAAATAGTGTATATTTCAAAATTTAGATAAACCAAACGACTATAAGATGGTATTTTCTTGTACCCTCAAATTTCAAATAAATATATTTTTAAATAAAAATTTAAAACAAGATTAACTTGTAGACAATGGCCTTTTTCAATTTAAATGGTTTGAGTCTACATGATTTGGACTTCGTATTTACCCTTTTCCCTAATGAGCAATGATCCAATGCAAGGGTTGTATGATAGTATAATGCAACGACACTTCTAGAAAACTATGTTTGTGGTATTTATATGATCTCAAATTTTACACACATACTCTCTTCATCTCAATAATCAATTTTTTTTAAAAAAAAACTTCAATTCGAACCTTAGATATGGTCAAAATGAGTCCCCTCCAAAAACAAATCTAGACCATTTATTTTGTAAATTTCAAGATCTTAGCTTTTATAAACTTAAAATCATTTTTTTTCTATTTTAACATTGTTCATCTAATGATAATAAAGCCATCCAAAAAAATTAGAAATGAAAAAAATCCTTCTAAAGCTTAGATCTACGCATCGCACCAAAATGAACGGTCTATGTTAATTGGGCTAAAAAAATACTTTCTAGGTTGTGTTTTCAATTTTTTCTTTTTTCGTGATTGTTCATTAGAATGAAAATAGTGTATATTTCAAAATTTAGATAAAACCAACTTCTATAAGATGGTTTTTTCTTGTACCCTCAAATTTCAAATAAATATATTTTTAAATAAATTTCAAATAAATATATTTTTAAATAAAAATTTAAAACAATATTAACTTGTAGACAATGGATACGGCCTTGTTCAATTTAAATGGTTTGAGTCTACATGATTTGGACTTAGTATTTACCCTTTTCCCTAATGAGCAATGATCCAATGCAAGGGTTGTATGATAGTATAATGCAATGACACTTCTAGAAAACTATGTATGTGGTATTTATATGATCTCAAATTTTTCACAGATACTCTCTTCATCTCAATAATCAATTCATTTTAAAAAAAAAGTTCAATTCGAACCCTAGATATGGTCAAAATGAGTCCCTTCCAAAAACTAATCTAGACCATTTATTTTGTGAATTTCAAGATCTTAGCTTTTATAAACTTAAAATCATTTTTTTTCTGTTTTAACATTGTTCATCTAATGATAATAAAGCCATCCAAAAAAATTGGAAATGAAAAAAATTCTTCTAAAGCTTAGATCTAAACATCTCACCAAAATGAACGGTTTATGTTAATTAGGCTAAAAAAATGCTTTCTAGGTTGGGTTTTTAATTTTTTCTTTTTACGTGAATGTTCATTAGAATGAAAATAGTGTATATTTCAAAATTTAGATAAACCAAACGACTATAAGATGGTATTTTCTTGTACCCTCAAATTTCAAATAAATATATTTTTAAATAAATATACTTTTAAATAAAAATTTAAAACAAGATTAACTTGTAGACAATGGATATGGCCTTGTTCAATTTAAATGGTTTGAGTCTACATGATTTGGACTTAGTATTTACCCTTTTCCCTAATGAGCAATGATCCAATGCTAGGGTTGTATGACAGTATAATGCAACGACACTTCTAGAAAACTATGTATGTGGTATTTATATGATCTCAAATTTTACACACATACTCTCTTCATCTCAATAATCAATTTCTTTTAAAAAAAAAGTTCAATTCGAACCCTAGATATGGTCAAAATGAGTCCCCTCCAAAAACGAGTCTAGACCATTTATTTTGTGAATTTCAAGATCTTAGCTTTTATAAACTTAAAATCATTTTTTTTCTGTTTTAACATTGTTCATCTAATGATAATTAAGCCATCCAAAAAAATTGGAAATGAAAATAATCCTTCTAAAGCTTAGATCTAAGCATCTCACCAAAATAAACGGTCTATGTAAATTGGGCTAAAAAAATGCTTTCTAGGTTGTGTTTTCAATTTTTTCTTTTTTCGTGATTGTTCATTAGAATGAAAATAGTGTATATTTCAAAATTTAGATAAAACAAACGGCTATAAGATGGTTTATTCTTGTACCCTCAAATTTCAAATAAATGTATTTTTAAATAAATTTCAAATAAATATATTTTTAAATAAAAATTTAAAACAAGTTTAATTTGTAGACAATGGATATGGCCTTGTTCAATTTAAATGGTTTGAGTCTACATGATTTGGACTTAGTATTCACCCTTTTCCCTAATGAGCAATGATCCAATGCAAGGGTTGTATGATAGTATAATGCAACGACACTTCTAGAAAACTATGTATGTGGTATTTATATGATCTCAAATTTTGCATGCATACTCTCTTCATCTCAATAATCAATTCCTTTTAAAAAAAAATTCAATTCGAACCCTAGATATGGTCAAAATGAGTCCCCTCCAAAAACGAATATAGACCATTTATTTTGTGAATTTCAAGATCTTAGCTTTTATAAACTTAAAATCATTTTTTTTCTACTTTAACATTATTCATCTAATGATGATAAAGCCATCCAAGAAAATTGGAAATGAAAAAAATCCTTCTAAAGCTTAGATCTAAATCTCACCAAAATGAACGGTCTATGTTAATTCTGCTAAAAAAATGCTTTCTAGGTTGTGTTTTCAATTTTTTCTTTTTTAGTGATTGTTTATTAGAATGAAAATAATGTATATTTCAAAATTTAGATAAAACCGTTGGCTATACGATGGTTTTTTCAGGTTGTTACATCATATTACTGTATAACGGTTGCATGAAATCATTGACCTTCTCGAGCAATGATATAATGCAACGGTTGTATGATAGTATAATGCAACGACACTTCTAGAAAATTATTTTTGTGGCAGTTATATAATCCCAAATTTTGCATGCATACTCTCTTCATCTCAATAGTCAATCTCATTTAAAAAAAAAGTTCAATTTGAACCTTAGATATGGTCAAAATGAGTCCCCTCCAAAGACGGATCTAGATCATTCATTTTGTTAATTTTAAGATCTTAGCTTTTATAAACTCAAAATCATTTTTTTATTTTTTAACATTGTTCATCTAATGATATTACAGCCATCCAAAAAAATTGGAAATGAAAAAAATCCTTCTAAGGCCTAGATCTAAGCATCTCACCAAAATGAACGGTCTATGTTAATTGTGCTAAAAAAATACATTCTAGTTTGTGTTTTCAATTTTTTCATTTTGTGTGATTGTTCATTAGAATGAAAATAGTGTATATTTTAAAATTTAGATAAAACAAATGGATATAAGATGGTTTTTTCAGGTTGTTACATCATATTATTATATAACGGTTGCATGAAATCATTGGCCTTCTCGAACAATGATCTAATGCAACAGATGTATGATAGTATAATGCAACGACACTTCTAGAAAATTATGTTTGTGGCATTTATATGATCCCAAATTTTGCTCACATACTCTCTTCATCTCAATAGTCAATTTCCTTTTAAAAAAAAGTTCAATTTGAACTCTAGATATGGTCAAAATGAGTTCTTTCCAAAAACGAATCTAGACCATTTATTTTGTGAATTTCAAGATCTTAGCTTTTATAAACTTAAAATCATGTTTTTCTTTTTTAACATTGTTCATCTAATGATAATAAAGCCATCCAAAAAAATTGAAAATGAAAAAAATCCTTCTAAAGCCTAGATCTAGGCATCTCACCAAAATAAACAGCCTATGTTAATTGGGCTAAAAAAATACATTTTAAATTATGTTTTCAATTTTTTCTTTTTTTCATGATTGTTCATGAAATCAATGGCCTTCTCTAATATAATGCAGTGATTTGGGCCATTGGTCTTTGTTTTTGGTCTCCTCTCTCCTCTCTCTCTCTCATACCAGAAGGGTAAAAGTTGATCATAAGTTTGAATGGCATCCAAATGACTCATTCGACTAGTATTTTAAATCCAAGCCGTCTATCCAACCCCACCGACTTGCTTGATTTCCATTTGCCTCTTCGAAGGACACTAAGGGGATTTTAGCACATTGAGGTCAAATCCTATAAATTATATTGTCACAACATTAGAGAAATTTTAGTTCGTACTTTGTTTTTCTACAATAACACATATTCATCTAATCGATTTCACATTCAATGATTAATAATAAATGTGATTTTGTATAAAAAATAAATAAATAGAGTTATTATATGCATTTCCTTTTGAGGTAAAAGCTTTATTGGTTCTTGAAGTCTACGGTCACCAATAAGAGAGGTAAAAAAGTGAGAATGATACTCAACAAGGGGAGATCAGCTACCCAATTTAAGTGAGAATGATACTGAACAAGGAAGGATCAACCAATTTGAGAGACATTATAGCAATGAGAGATTCAGTATAGGAAAAATTAGTCAATTCAGAATTGGTCGAGTTAACCAAAATCGAGAACTGATCGAGTTTGGTTTTCCAAGTTCTGGGGGTGCCACTTGGGGAGAGAGGGGCACCCCCCAAGGACCAGCCTATAGTTGGCCGGTTTTTATATCGAATTAGCCGGTTTAGAACCAAGCAGGGCAAATTTTGTAAAAACCGGCTAATTTATCGAAAACCGGCCGATACCCACCTGATTTTATTTTTTTTATTTTTTTTAAACGTCTCACTCTCTCTCTCCCATTCTGTCTCTCCCTCTCTCTCTTAAGGTCAATGGGGGCTTGGCCTTCTCTGTCCCTCTCTCTCTCTCTCTAGAGAGAAGAAAAAGTTGGAAAGACAGATCAAAAGAGAACGACATAGAGAGAGGGCAGGGGCCTCTCTCTCTCTAACTTCCTCGCCTTCCGTCCCTCTGGCTTACTCAAAATTTTTTTATATTTTACACTAAAATAGTTTGGTCATGGGCCATATTTAACTTTTATATATATTTTGTAATAGTTATACTATTTATTTATTTTTCACGTCACATAAAATCAAAGTGTGAACATCACATACTTCGAGGCATCTACCTCACACATGATCACACTTTATCCTTATATGAGGGCTTAACTTATCTCAAATTTCAACTATCAAGCCTACTAGTGGTTTTAGTGGGCTACCGCTTTTTTTTTTCTCTTAATTTATTTTATTATTCATTAATTCTATTTTTTCAAAATAATCAGAGGTAATAATAAAATATAAATAAAAAATAAATATTTTCATAATTTTTGGTTTTTTCTGGATTTTTGAACATATTTTTTTAAAAAAAGTTTACTTGACCAACTCGGACATGTTACCCAGCCCTCGGCAGCGGCCCGGTTCAATTTTTCCTACACTGGAGAGATTATTATACTCAATAAAAGGGAAGAGGGAGAGCCAATTTGAGAAAGAGATTATGATACTCAACAAAGAAACACTCCAAGCATGCTCACCACTAACATCATTTGAAGACCGAATCATATTCCCACGACATTGAGAATGATCTTGATTTTCAAATAGTAGCCCCAGGAGCACAATAATGACTACAATAAGAGAGTCGTAGAGAGAGAAAGTGGGTTGTGGCCTGCTGCCGACCCATGCGCGTAACGCAATCATATAACGGGCATGAACCTTCCAAAGTGCTGCTAATCATATTACACTTCCATCATAACCCCTACTCAATCCCCACTAATTTCACCTCTCAAAACTCAAACTCTAGACCCAAACCTTGCTGTTTCTCTCTCTCTAAAAAAGACACCAAACCCTTGTTGTTTCTCTCTCTAAACTTGAGTTTTTGCAGACCCTCTACAAAATGACTCTAAACCCAATCCTTGTTTCTCTCTCTAGAATTGAATTCCTGCAAGCCCTTTAGAAGTCATTAAGCTTTGGAGGCAATGAACCCCTTGTCTTCTCTTTCTCTCTCTTCTCGCTCTCAACCACATCTGCAGTTCCTTCACCTCTCAAAACTCAAACTCTAGACCCAAACCTTGCTGTTTCTCTCTCTAAAAAAGTCACCAAACCCTTGTTGTTTCTCTCTCTAAACTTGAGTTTTTGCAGACACTCTATAAAAAGACTCTAAACCCAACCCAATCCTTGTTTTCTCTCTAGAATTGAATTCCTGCAAGCCCTTTAGAACCCATTAAGCTTTGGAGGCAATGAACCCCTTATGTCTTCTCTTTCTCTCTCTTCTCGCTCTCAACAACATCTTCAGATCCCAAGAGAACGTTGCTCATCAACCAAGGTAAGCGTCCTCACTTGAATCATATTTCGATGAAATTTCGTTGTCTTTTTCGACTTTGGAACAGCCGAAATTTCGCCCAACACTCGAAATTTTGTTAGAAATTCGTCCCAACTTCTGAAATAAAGGAAAATGGGGTAAATTTCCACTGAATTTCAGAAAGAAAAAAATAAAATACGAATTTTATTTCGTGCATTTCAGGACATTTTTTAACTTGTTTTCACTCATATTTTAAATTTCGGGGATTTCCTTTATAAAATCTTCAAGCCAACATTTCGCAAAACAATGAAGCATCTATCTTACGATGCAGGTGGACGTATGTACAGAGAGAAAACAAGAGAAGAACGAGGATTGCATTGATAAATATCCCTGAAAAATATCACCGACAATGGGAAAATTTCGGCGAAATCACGGCGATAAATATCGAAAACGCCACCAAAAAAATTTCATGGACGGAGATTTTCCCAGAATGGATCGATGAAGAAGAAGAAAACAGGAAACCCAAGTGTCCTCAAATTGCACCACCTGCACTCAACTCCACACTTCTAGAGAGAGAAACTCGGCATTATGACTTGGTGGTTGCTAAAATTCCATGCAAAAATGGCGAAAAAAACTGGGCAAGAGATGTTTTCAGGCTTCAAATCCATCTTATCACTGCTAATTTGTTGATGAGAGGCCGGAAAAATGGCCGGAAAGTCTCTGTTCTCTTATTGACTGAGTGCAGGCCCATGTTAGAGATCTTTAGGTGCAATGAACTAGTGGAACAAGACAGAGAAAGATGGTTATATAGAGTTGATGTCAAGAAATTAGCAGAGAGAGTGTCGAATTTACCAGTAGGGTCTTGTGAGTTAGCTCTAAAGCTAGAGAGAGAAACTGGAATGGTTGCAAGTTTAGAGAGAGAAAGGGGATATACCAGAAAGAGGGAGGCGTATGCAACTGTTTTGCACTCCTCTGAGGACTACGTATGTGGAGCCATAACTTTAGCTCAGAGCATAAGAGCCACTGGTTCCATTAAAGACATGGTAGTTGTAGTTGATAAAACCATATCAGGGAGCTCAAGGAAAGGATTAACAGAAGCTGGGTGGCTCGTTTTAGAGAGAGAAAGAATCAGAAACCCTAAAGCGAACAGTGGGTCTTATAATGAGTGGAATTACACCAAGCTGAGGCTATGGCAACTAACCCAATATGAGAAGTTGGTGTTTTTGGATTCGGACTTGGTGGTCCTCAAGAATATCGATTTCCTTTTTAAGCTCCCTGAGATGTCAGCTATAAGTAACAGTAGAACAATCTTCAACTCTGGTCTAATGGTGATAGAGCCATCACAGTGCATGTTTAGGGTTTTGATGAGAGAGAAAGAGAGAGTACATTCATATAATGGAGGGGACCAAGGTTTTATCAATGAGATATTTACATGGTGGCATAGAATCCCTCAAAAGCTCAACTTTTTGAAGCTTTCTGGTTCAAAAAAGGGGCTTGATTTGTATGGAATCCATTACTTAGGGGTGAAGCCATGGAAGTGCTATAGAGACTATGACTGCAACTGGAATGTTATTGAGCAGAGAGGTTTTGCAGATGATGGGTTTCATGGGACATGGTGGAAAGTGCATGATTCCATGGTTCCCTCTCTTCAAAAGCATTGCTTGCTTTCCTCCAAAGATAAGGAAAGGCTAGAGAGAGAAAGGGTGAGAGCCATGACCTTGGCTTTCAATGATGATGGGCATTGGAAAATCAATATTACAGACTCCAGGTTGCACTTATAGATATTAGTGAGAGGTAACTGGTAACCACTCTTGAAGGCAAGACGAGAGAGAGAGAGAGAGCGAGAGAGAGAGAGAGAGAGAGAATGGCCTTGAATTTCAAGAAGAGAGAGAGAATGGCCTTGAATTTCAAGAAGGGAGAGAGAGAATATGACTTCCTACAAGGGAGGAGGAGAGAGCAGCCTTGAATTTCTAGAGAGAGAGAGAGAGAGAGAGAGAGAGAGAGAGAGAGAGAGAGAGAGAGAGAAACGGCCTTGAATTTGAAGAAGGGACAAGAGTTGTCCTCCGTGTTTGTGGTGAATTTAATTTGTAAGTGCCTGATCATCTATGTGGCGTATAAAGTTCGATAGAGAGGGCACACGGAGAAGATTGAACCTTGGGCATAATGGCCTTTATCAGATCGGTCCATAGGAACGCTATACCATGTGTATGTTACCTGTATTATGTCACTGACTGGCTTATATATTCTTGATATCTATTTTTGCTTTTACTTGGAACAAATTTTCCCTTGGATTTGAACTTTGAAATGACATTGTTTTATTATTATTAATTTCTTTATTTTTTATTTTATAGTGGTTAGGGTTTTTTTTTTTCTTCCAAAGTGACAATCACTTTTATATGTAAGATTTCAACTCAAGTGGTTGTAAAAATATTATCGACTAGACTCAAAGTTCAAACGTAAAATTTTCAAACTTTATGATATACCTATGTCATCCAATTTTACATCTAAGTACGAGAAGTAATTTTAACTGTGTAACAAAGATAAATTGTCTCCCAATATATAATCCATTTTTTTCGTATAGTTCAACTGGACAAAAATTCACTACTTGAATAGTATTTAAAATGTCATGTTGACACCCTGCCACCACTAGCCTTGAGCCTATCCAAAAGTGTTCATGCTTTTTAGTGGGAAAATAGCATTTATATGGTCAAAACTATTTACAAAATTAACAGGGATCAAAATTTTCCATTAACATATAGAGTATTTATTTTCTATATTTTCATTTTGCGAAGGTACCTCTCTAAAAATTATCTTAAAATATTAAAATTGGTCTTCTATTGGGAACCTTGAATGCATTCCATTAAATGGACCCATCCTAAATAAGTAGGGTCATTTGGTCAGTGCCTCCCAAGTAGGTCAAATTCCTTAATTCCCTTGCTTGTTTAAGGTTTCCGAACCAATAACAGGGTTCATTCGAGTATTTTAAAGATATTTTTTAAAGAAGCATACGGAGTGATTGAAAATTATTAAGTAAACCAGTGTTAATTGAGATATTTTGACCCCTAGTTAGTTTGTAAGGTATTTTAACTCTTTGAATATTATTTTCACTTTTCTCTCTTAGAGAATATAAACTTCGGAAATTATTAGAAATATACTTTAATTTTTGTCTAATTGAAAAACAAGTATTCAATTTTCATAAACTTCGTCCTCACCCTTTTTTCTCAATTTTGGTTTTTTTTTTTTTATCAAAATAGCATTTACGGTAGTTGTATTACCGTGAAGACTCTATCATTACGGTACTTTAAGTAATGTAATACAGTAGTCATTACGGTTAATATGATTACCGTGAAAGCTATTAGTAAAAAAAAAAAATTTAAAATTGACGAAAAAAGATGTGGACGAGCTTTATAAAAGTTGAGAATTTTTTTCCAATTAAAGTATTTTTCTGATAATTTCCCTATAAACTTTCGGCCCTCTAATGCTGCCCCGTTGTACCAAAATGGGTAGTGCGCTATGCATTGTTTTTGGGCATGTCTCTAAGAATGAATCGGGTAGTGCGCTATGCATTGTTTTTGGGCATGTCTCTAAGAATGAACCCAAATTATTCCCAGGACATTCTAGGGGGCTATTTTCATAATGGAAAATGGTTCGATAGGGCTTCAGTTCTATCAAAATAAGTAAAGCTTCACTTCAGTGCTCATCAAAAATTGCCATTCAAGTGTTGAAAAACCTTTAATTTGATCATCTCAACTTGAAGAGTGAAAAAAAAAATTAGGATAGTAATATTGCAACAAATCATCTATACCTCCCATTTCTCTCTAAAAATAAGTGTTAACATATCTGCAAGATCTGTATTATTTTTTGAGTTTTAAATGTTATTATCAATGGTGGAAATTAATTTTAAAGCCATTATAAAGATCTTTTATGCCCAAAGTGATTTCCAAATAAAGATTTGAGATAAGTCTTTATTTTATTTTCATAAAGCATGGCCATATAGAAACTCCATCTTTTCATAATTGCCCCTAAAAGTTGTACATATGGAAATCGGGCTTGGGCTTGAGTAGTTAGCCGTTGACGTCAAACAATACACTGCGTCCCAAGTTCTATTCCCACCTGTAAACTACCTGAAAAAAGGCTCCTACAAATAAACGCTCTTTATTTCTAATGTTCAACCAAGTCATCGAAAGTGTGTGCCTATAATCTTATGGAGATGGGGCACCAGATGAGGTAACATGTACAAAACATTAAAATTGATAAAGGAAATGCACCATTCCATAACTATGTCGATGCATTATTCTATTACTTAGATTGTAGCTTCTCATACATAGTTTTAACGTGCATAGAGCGTACTGTACGGCGTTTACCACTAAGGAGAAATGCTTTTTTAAAGAAAAAGTTCGTATAAAGTTGCAATCTTACATTATAGAAGTACGGTGCACGTCAAAGATCATATCGAAAAAAGTTTTATGAAGTGAAACCTTCTAATTGATTGTCTCCACCTCCAAATATTTAAAAAATAGTGCATCTTATAAAAAAGTTATGCTGTCTAGTTGTCCTCAAGAGGTGTCCGATTGGTTCAATCTAAACTCTAATCTGATAAATTGCAGTGTGATGGTAGTGGTTGTGTTGGTAATGGTCTGATTCGTAGCAGTGATGTTGGCAGTCGGGTGGTGGCACGGAAGTAGTCACGATGCGGTGGCGGTGGCGTCAGCGCTCTAATGGTGGCAATAAAGGAGAGCTAATTTGAATTTTTTTACAACTTGATGCAGTTCAAAAGAGAAACTCAAATTAAAACTCTAATTATAATGGAAAAGCATTAAGAGACTATTTATAATTCAGAATTGATTCAAATGTCAAAAATCAAACAACCAGATCAAATGGGGGGAAAAGATTTTCATATGCGCCCAAATTGTAGCTTAGCTTAGAAACAAAAAGTGCTTCATACTCCCGAAATATGAAACCAGAAACAGTTTCTTTGGCTTCTCTCTCTCTACTCTCTTTCCTCTTTATTCTCTTAAAAAAAAAGAAGAAAAAAGTGTGATATCTTTATTATTCTATCAAAGAATGTGTCACTATAATAGTAAGCTAATACAATGGCACCTATCTATTGCGGAAAAAAAGAAAAAGCAAAGAAATAAAAAAAAGACGCTGAAAATGGCATTTTCTTTTCATTACCAGATTCCTCATATAAGTCCAACCACCTCAAACGCCGTCAACTCTCTCGCTAAAAACTCATCGCTCACGCTCTGATCTTTGTGTCTCTGTCACTGGCCCTTCGCTCCTCCAACATCTTCACTCCCACGTACCTAATCAGGAAATACAACCACCAAAAGGCTCAGTTTAGAGAGAGAGAACCACCAAAAGCATCACTTACAACACAGAGAAAGTGGGGAGCTCTTCTTTACCGGCCAAGCATCATGACCGTGGCCTGAGGATTGGTCCCGGGCGAATGCGAGAAGGTGGAGCCATCGACGACCCTGAGGGCCTGCACCCCAAAGACCCGATACTGAGTGTCCACCACCTCCCCCATAACGCAGCCCCCGTGGTAATGCCATATCGTCGACACCGTTCTGTGGCAGAACTCAGCCACTGCATCGTCGTTGCTCAAATTGGCCGGCAACCGCACATCATCCAAGTACCAGAACTCTCTCTCCCCAAAATGCCGCCCTGGGAACTTGAACTGGTCCATTGCACTCGTCCCAAGAACCCTGGCCACCAACCTCACCCCTTCCATGCACCTTTGCAAATCCAACCCCTCGTCAAAATAATTGAACCTCACCAATGGATTGTCGCGGACATTTGAGGAGGCCAGGCGTAAGGAACCGCTCGACAGGGGGCCAGGAATTTTTGCCATAAGGGAAGCAATGTTGAGTGGGATAGAGGAATACCGAGGAGAAAGAAATAAGGAACGAGAGCGGGGACTGAATGGGAGGAGGTTGGAGGCAGCTTCTAGAAAGACATTGGGGGTGATGGCAACAACCTGGATGAGGGAGAGTGGGAGGCGGACAGGAGAGACGAAGGAGAGAGCATTCCGGGGGTTGTCGCGCATGGTGTTGCCGACAGCGGGTAGGTGGTGGGCGACCGGGATGCCCCATCTGATGAGGCTGCGGTTTGAACCAATGCCGCTCAACATCAACAGTTGGGGGCTGCCGATGGCACCGGCTGAAAGGATGACCTCGCCCCGCGGCAGGAGCATGGCGTGGTGGGGCCGCCCTTGGAGATCCGCATACACCACGCCAATGGCAGTGGGTCGAGGCACACCAGTGCCTGTGACGGACGCACAAATGAGAATTTCCTTCTAATAAGTGCAAGGAATTCTTTTGAGGAGGGGAAGGTATTTCTATTGGATATTTTCATGTGCTTTCCACCAAGATATATTTTTTAGGAAAATTTCAACTAATGTCTTTGTAATTAGCAGACACGGTTTCTATGAGTTGATGTATAAATGAGACACCTCTTAAAAAGCTATTTTTAATATGGATTTTTGGATTTAATTTTACACGGTTTCTATGAGTTCAGGTAAAAATGAGACACCTCTTAAATATCTATTTTTTATATGGAAGGACATGTAATCTCCAACATGGTGATCATGAACATGAAAAAATCTTACTAAAAAAAAATCATGAATATGACAAAATAAATAAATTTTAAAAATGAAAAATAATAATTTTATTAAAAAACGTTTAAACTGTTATTTTCAATTGTTTTTAGATGGACTGCCTATTTGCATCTATCTTTAAGAGGGATGCTTTATAACTTGGGGCTGCATATTGTAGAAATGCGGTCCAACCCATATGAAACAATTTTCCTAAAAATAAACTCACTCTGTTGACATTGTACTTTCATGATTATTTTTCAATTTTTAATTTTTTTAAAATACTCTGGCAAAGGGCAAATTGTTACCCCATTTTGCAATTAAACCACTTAGAAATTTTTTTGAATTTCCAAGGCAAAGCATATGTTTTTTGCATAATTAAAAAAGAAAAAAAAAAACTTTGATATGCAGGTTGCAACCTTACTTGTAGATATAAAGCCAATAATCTACACCATTCATTTTATTTGGACAGTGTAGATTTGATATTGTGAAAAAATACACCACTTTTTTATATTATCTTGATACTATGTGAAAAAATACGCCACTTTTTTATATTATCTTAGAAAATGTATTAAATCTACACCCTAACTAAAATAAGCGGTGGATGGTATAGATGGGAAAACAAGCCCCTATGTGTTTTTTCAAGTAGATTAGGAGTTAACCCGTTTTTTCAAGTAGATTAGAAGTTAACCCGTTTTTTCAAATAGATTAGGAGTTAATTTTTTTTTAAAAGTAGTAGAGAGTTAGCGTTAGTGATGAGAATAAAAACCACAACATGGTGACTAGGGTGTGGGGTAGTACCACCATAACCAAGTCCCTTTTCTTAGTTTAGAACATTACAAACTTACTTTTTATATATAACGCAATCACTTTATACAAACCCCACCCATTAATATGTCTCTCGCTATCATGTCTATTTTTGTTTTTTTGTTTTCTAATATACTCCCAAATTAGATATAATAGTTGTGGCACATATGCTGCAAGAAATGACAATGGTCCAAAACTAACAACTATAAGAAGCAAAGTAATTTGGAGCTATTATTATTTTTTACTTGAAATCAAACTAGTAGTTTTGGACTACTTTGAGCCATTTGAACTTTGAATCTATTCAATGCGACTTCTATAACCACCCAATTTGAAATTTAAGGAATAAAAGTGATTTTGACCTCTTTGTACAAAAATAAATAATCTCTCTATAAACTTTTCCAAAGTAAATAGCTTTGAATTGGTTTTTTTGTGCTTTTTATAAATAATTTTGGACTGCTTTTATTCTGTACAAAAAGTATGAATAAAAGTGGTTCGGATTTTTTTTTTTACAAAATATATGCTTTCAAAAGTCAAAATGCTCAAAACAATAACAGAAATAATTGTATATAGAGGCTGAAAAGAAAAATCTCAAGCCATTATCCGCGTTTTTGACCTCATCCAAACGTACAGGAAGAATAACAAAAAAAAAAAAGGGGCAAAAAACTAATCAAGGAACACGAGTAATTTATGCACACAAAAACAAGAGAATAAAATACGAAAAGGGCCAACTTTTGGTGAAAATTTCTCGAAAGATTGGTTAACCCGTGTTATTTTTATTTTTTTCTAAAATTATCTCTGGTCTGATGATGCCATCCTCGGAACAGTTTAATTTTATTTATCTTTTATTGTTTTATTAGTAAGGTATTGCCCAGTCTAAAAAGTAGGATGAGGTTGGTATCTTCAAACCGCCTTATTTCTTAACAAATAAATGCGCTTAATGCGGTTTGTAGATGGCAACTTTGGTCTGCCTAAAAGAGCATTAGAGAAGATGGTATGAGAATGGGCAGCTCAGACCCGCTTTGAATGCTTAACAAAGTGGGTCTTTGCAGTCCCAGGATGGCACGCACCACATAAACAGTAGTAGGCCGATGATGCTAACATCCGATCGACGGGGCACTGCCCCAAACGTTAAGGCACAACCCTAATATAAAACAAGCTCAAAAACAAATTAAAATGTAGTCCCATATGGTATCTTCGTACTGTAAGAAAATTTTGAAAAATTAAAAAACCTCATGACCGACTTTCCGCGTAATTTTAACCTGACTAATTTATTTTCTGTTTTTTCGCCCGTATGTAATTCACTCAAAAATTAAAACATTTTAAAACCACAGAATCGGAGAGTGTCAATGACGAAGCCTACTCTACATGACCAGAAGGTACTGGTGGGCCACCACATAAGTTTTTTTTTTTTTAAAAAAAAACGCACCAATCAGAGGGAGAGAGAGAGTGTAAAGTGTTACCCTGAACAGAGGTGAAGAGCACCTTCTCCACAGTGGCGTGCAGCGCAACGTGAATATTCTCCGGCCTGGCGTAATTCAACAGGTCCGCCGCACTATGCCTCCTCCGCGTCCCGTCGAACGTGGACCCTCCGATCTTCGTGCCCTCCACGTGGTCCAATCTAAACCCATTGAACGGCGTAACATTGGCCTCCAGCAATGCGTCCCTGAAGTCCGCCTGCCACGTCGTCAGCCTCGGCTGGAACAAGACCGCCCGCTCCACCCACTGGTACGACCGGTTCACGAGTCCCATGTCCCAGTAACCGGGCTTCCCGGGAGCGAAGAAGTCCGGTTCGGCCCGTGTGTAGAAACCAGCGTTGATGGCGCTGCTCCCGCCCAGAACTCGTCCCCGTGCGTTCGGGACGCCGTCCTCTGACTCGAAGCGCTGGGCGGGCGAGTCGGGCGAGTTGTCCTCATTGAGGGTGGAGAAGAAGCCACGAGGTGAGGAGAGAGCTGGGTAGGAGAGGGGGTCGGACCCTCGCTCCAAGAGGAGGACGCGCAAAGAGTTGGGATTGGCGGAGAGGGTGGCGGCGAGGGGGCAGCCGGCGGTGCCTCCACCGACAACGATGTAGTCGTACTCATCTTCGGCCGGGAATTCGGTGGCGTTGAGGGCTAGTTGGACGTACAGGGGTTTAGTTCTTCCGCCACCTTTACCTGAAAGAGAGAGAGGTTAGAAGTTAGAAGTTGAGACAGAGAGAGAGAGAGAGATGTTAGAATTTAGGAGTAAGGAAGTTACTAGAATGCATATGGAGAGAGAGGTTCTCTAGTTGCAAAAAGCGAATGCGGAGGGGGGCAGAGAGAGGAGCAAAGAACTCAGCTGTACTGGCAATGAAGCGAGAGAAAGAAGATCGAATGATTCTTGTCAAAAAAGAGAAGATCGAATGGAATGCCTGCAAGTCTAGGGAGAAGGCAGAATCTAGAGAGAGAGGGAGAGAGGAGCAAAGATCGGTTGGATGCCTTTTAGCTCAAGAAACAGAAGAGAAATGGTCGTGAAAATGCCTGCTAGAGAGAGAGAGAGAGAATGAAAACAGAGACTAAAGATCGTGAAAATGCCTGCTAAAGAGAGAGAATGAAAACAGAGAGTAAAGATCGTGAAAATGCCCGTTAGAGAGAGAGATTAAAAGCAGAGTAAAGATCGAGAAAATGCCTTTGAGAGAGAGATTAAAAACAGAGGAGTAAAGATAGTGAAAATGCCTGTTAGAGAGAGATTAAAAACAGAGAGGAATAAAGATCATGAAAATGACTGTTAGAGAGAGAGAGAGAGAGAGAGATTGAAAATAGGG
Organism: Amborella trichopoda; assembly: GCF_054954075.1. Lineage (NCBI taxonomy): Eukaryota > Viridiplantae > Streptophyta > Magnoliopsida > Amborellales > Amborellaceae > Amborella > Amborella trichopoda. The sequence continues at coordinate 54,899,004 of NC_142336.1, read as the reverse complement.
GGCAGTAAAGATCGTGAAATTACCTGCTAGAGAGAGCTAGAGAGAGTTTAAAATGCTTATAAAGAGAACAAAAGGGAATAACATTGGTAAAAAAATTTGAAAATATATATGGAGAGGGGTTAGGTAGAAGAAAAGGCGGTGAAGATCGGTTAAACAAACTTCTTGCAAATTGAGAGAGAGAGAGACAGAGAGGGGCAGGTTACAATGCCTGTAAAGAGAGAGAGAGAGAGAGAGGCAGGTTACAATGCCTGTAAAGAGAGAGAGAGAGAGGCAGGTTACAATGCCTGTAAAGAGAGAGAGAGAGAGAGAGAGAGAGAGAGAGAGAGAGAGAGAGAGAGAGGCAGGTTACAATGCCTGTAAATGTACAGCAAAGAAAGGAAGTAAAGATAGCTTAAATGCCTGTAATTAATACACGGAGCAAGATTGAAATTCCTGTGAACGTTAGAGAGAGAGAGAGAGAGAGGACTAAAGATCGATCAATCTGCCTGTAAATTACTGCATGGAGACGGGGAGTCAAATTGTCTAATCTCTTACTAGAGGGAGATAAAGAGGAAGGTGGAGATGAGCTACAATGACTGTAATTGATGAGAGAGAGAGAGAGGTAAAGATAATCACTGTAATTGAAGAGAGAGAAGCCGGTGAAGATGAATTAAAATGACATTGAAGAGAGAGAGAGAGAGAGAGAGAGAGAGAGCTGACCTGGTGAGGCTTCAATGAGGAGGGGAGGTTTGAGGAGGCAGAAGAGGAGGAGAATGAGGTACATCATGGTACAAGCGTGATTGAGTGCGAACCTGTATTACTCCTCAAGTAACTACAAATGCGTGTTTTAGAGAGAGAAAGAGAGAAATGCTTGCTTCTTGTAGGTTGCAGAGAAGGGTATGAATTGTAAGCAGCAGCGAGAGGCTTCTCTTTCCGAGGGTTTCAAGGGTTTGAATTGGGGAGAGACGCAAGAATTCTGGCTCTCTCTTCCCTCTTGAATCTTGAATTCTTGATAAGAGGGACGCCCAAACCGCTTCTCTCTCTATTACAAAACAATTTCTCTCTCTCTCTAGAAAATGAAAACTATACTACACTCCATATTTAACCAAAAAAAAGTTTCTCTCGCTATCTCTGTAAAAACAATCAGAATTTGCTCTCTTTCTCACTCTAGAATATGAAAACTACACCACCTTTGGTCTCTCTCTTGTTTCCCGCCTAACAGGACTCCGCCTTCTTTTTCTCTCCGTTCAATTCCTTTCTTTTTAGGGAAAAGTTTATATAACGCCCAGGCTTTAATCAAGCAAATTCGAGCCTACCACAAAAATTTCACTAAGAAGAGGTTGTTTTGATACTTAAATATCTTCAAATTGATCATCTCGACTTCAAGATGGATGAACATGAAAAAAAATAGATTTCAAGTTTTGAAAAGTAATGTATTTTGTAACGTATTTTTTGACCGTCTATTTTCAAGTTTTCATAGATATATCGGTCTACACTATTTTTGAAGCTTTAAATTTTATAAATAAAGATGAAAATATATTTGAAAGTTATCACAAAGATTTCTAGTAAAGAAACCACATTTCTAGATACCATTTGAAGGTAGGTTCTAATTTGATTGTTTAGAGCCGAGGCTCTATACAAACCGCACCCTTCTCTTTATTACCCCTACGAAGGACAGAACCAAAAAAATGAAAAGAGAAAAATAAAAAAGAATATATTTAAAAATAAAAATCCAGATAAAAAAACGTTTAAAAATATAATTTAATTTCATAACAATATAAATTATAATCAATATTAGGGCTTAAAATATTTAGAAAAGTCATACTTAATTTATTTTTGGTTAATATCCAATAAGAGTTATAAATTCAAAAGAGGAAATGTTTATATAAGATGCACACCTAAAAAATCCATCGGAAAAGGTTTTGATACTTAAAAATTCTAAAATTAATCACCTCAGCATCTAGATGTATTGATATAGAAAAAAATTTCAAGTTACGAAAATAATGCATCTTGTAATGGATCATCTGAACCATCTATCTGTAAAAATTTAATTGTTAATAAATCTGCTCAATATCAACATATTCAGGTTGTTAAATTTCATTTTAGGGGTGATAAAAAATTTCCATGCCACCACAAGCCTTCATATTTCGGCATTATGTCGAGCTGCGCCTCATTCCAATATTATAAGGTTTTCATCTTTTACAAAATCTCACCTAACAATGATTTAAATACTACATGGGCAAGTTTGTTTCGGAGAAATTTCAACTTTGGGAGTCGTAGTTTCCGAAGTATATTGCCAGAGAAAACAAAACATTTTAGGAGGACCAAACTATAACCAACTTTCACTTGTGAATTTGCCGTTGGAGGATTGAAGCTCACCTGCTTCCCCACTTCAAAGATCATGTTGTTGCTTTGGTTTCCTACATTTTGCTAGCAACCTTTAAACCATCAGATTGTGCATCAAACAGTTAAAAATAAAGAAGCTAGCAAGATGTAGGAAATTCAAGCATCACAGTATCATTTTTTCGGATTCACTTGTGAAAAGTGAACCTTAAACTTCCCAAGCTACTCAGTCAAGTAACAGAGTGGTTAGAGGAAAGTATCCATTGATCAATAGCAGTGCTCCACACGATTACAAAAATCAAATGAAAGAGTCTTAATTACATTCTTTGAAATTCCCAATTGTTTGCCTCATTTTCTCCATCTCCTCAGCTAAAATGGATTCAACTGTCATATGGACCTCTTAAAAATGGATTTATTATCTTTTGTTTCATTTATTTCTATTTGTTTAGAAAACCATTCAACCTTAGCGGCTAGAAACCCATTTTCTTTTGGGTTAGGAAATAAATGGTATTTTAGAAAATATCTCCAATTTATGATCTAACGATAATTATATAAGATAATGATTAGTCATAATCATCTCCCCCACTGTCTCTTAAAAATAACTACCTATGATGGGTTAGGATAAAGGAAAAAAATATAATAAGGAAAAGATCTAAGGTGACTATCCCAGCTCTTGTTCATTCTATATAAGAAAATTCTCCATCAAGTTTGGAGGAGAAAAGAAGTGAAGGCCGATCCACCCCTTTCGGAGATTAGAACAAGAAGCTGTTTTTTTTTATTGTTGGATCATGGAGGGTATGTTTTACATCTACTGTTTTATTCTTATTTTTCAATAATCGTGATCAACGATCCAAAAAAGATTTACATGTCTTTCAGGTTCTTAAATATGTAAATCTGTAATTTATATTTTTTACATGGTAATCAACTCTGAAATCTAGAGTTTTATATACTCAGAGCTCCATTCCACGAGGCTATTGTGGTGATCAGAATCCTTGGGCCAAATTCTTCAAAGGTGTTGTCTTGGGTCCTTGATCTTAATCATCCAGTGCTTGTCTTCAAATTGGGCTTTCTTAGCCGATGCTCTGTCTTTCTTTAAGCGAGCTTTCCACCCCTTGTCCATCAAACAAAACCTCTGCAACTCTGGTGCCATGGAATCATGAATCTCCCACCACCTTTCATTCGCAACATCATTTGCGAATATCTGATTACCCTTCACATTCCAATTGCAATCGTAGTCCCGATAACAGAGCCATGGCTTCAAGCCCAAATAGTGTATCCCATAGACCTCATCAGATCGGAAAATCCGATTTTTCATCTCCATCTCCTCTGTCATATTGTTCCAGTTGGTCATGTAGTTTACCCTAGAAGCCCACCTATGCCACCATGTGAATACCTCATTGAGGAACCCTTGATCCCCTCCATTGTATGGGACAATTTCATCTATGTTCTCCATGAACATGTTGAAGGTGCAATTGGATGGCTTGATGAGCATCATCCCGGAATTGAAACGCCATGCATTGTTGCTGATAGCTGAGATTTGAGGGAACCCGAAAAGAACATCAAGGTTCTTCAAGACTATTATGTCAGAGTCTATGAAAACAACTTTGTGATAACCTAGGAGCTGCCATAATCGAAGCTTTGTGTAGTTCCACTCATTGTAAGCTTCTTTCTTGGCATAAGGGTTATGTATTCGATCGGTGTCTCGAATGATCCAACCCGAAGTGATAAGTGCACGCCGAGCTCTTAATGAGATAGAGCTATCAGCAAGGAGAACGAGGTCACGAGTGGTGCCAGTTCGAGCTAGGCTTTGGGCAAGGGCAATGGCACCACATACATAAGCCTCCGAAGAGTGAAGGACAGTCGCGTAAGCCTCGCGTTGCTTGACAGTGGGGCTCGGACCCACTTTAGGGGGATTCAGTTCGATCTTTCCACCTGCACTGCATCAGCCAAGTTGAGAGACTGTCCAGGAGGCCGTTGATAAGTACATCAATACATATAATGTAAATATATGATTATGTTAACATACACACACATAGAAAGCAAATAGAGAATTAGAAAAGAAAATGAGACAAAAATGGAAGTAAATGGTGGCAAATAGTATGGTAATGTGTTGCTTGGCAAAAACAGAATGAAGAATATACAGTAAGATCATTTATCTTTTGGTAGAACAAGGTCAGTATCACCCACAACAGTCAAATGTAAATATGATGGGTGACCAAATGACTTTTCTCGAATCTTATGAGAGAAAAGGACACACCCCTTAGCACTCAATTTCAGATCCGATGGCTAGGATGATTGTGATCTTCTTGTTTCCAAGGTAGACTTATAACATATCGTCACAACAAACCATACTTTATAAAGATATATCTCTAAGGAAAAAATTCAATATAAAGCCAAGGCTCTAAACAATCAAATTAGAGTCCACCTCAAAAATTTCACTAGAAGAGGTTGTTTTGATGCCCAAATATCTTCAAATTAATCATCTCGATACCAAGATGTATAGACATGAGAAAAAAACGGATTTCAAGTTTTGGCAATAGTGCATCTTGTAACGTATTTTTATACGGTCAATTTTCAAGTTTTCATAGATATGTTCGATCAACATTATTTTTTAAGCCTTAAATTTTATAATTAAAGATAAAAAAATGTTTTAAGGTTATCTCAAAGATTTTCACTATTAAAACGACATTTCTAAACACTATTGGAAGGTGCGCTTTTCGTTGATTGTCTAGAGCCTCGACGTCCATACAAACCGCTCCCTTTCTCTAAATTTCAGTTAGGGAAGAGGATGAGCTATTTCAATGTCACTTCTCATTATTTTAAGGAATAGCAAACACATAGCTTTTAATATTTCAATAAAAACTAGAGGTATCCTTACTAATCCAGAGTAAAAATCAAAATCATTGATGAGTGCAGATTTTTCCAAGCGTTACTACTAATTGGTACTTAAGAAAATATTGGATTATTTTAGTGTAGCTAAGGAAAGTTGAATATCAATTGTTCGAAAAGGAATAACAAATCGTATAATAAGCCTAGATGAATAATGATCCGATTTTTTAAATGGTCAGATACAGGAAATTTAAATCTGAATTTATTAAAATAAGCATCTAATATTTTTTATATAATTTTTAAGATTTTTAATGGAAAAAATCCTCCCAAGTAACTCTTTCATGAGAGGAAGTAAATATATAACATGTTTTTGTGAGAGCATGCTAACAAAGGGAGAGTGCGAGTATATGCTTATGCTTAAGGTTTTGCACATGAATAACAAAATATAAATATTTTTGTCGTGACACACTTATAGGTCACCTATAGAAGAACATGACTATAGGGCATTCAGAATGCATAAAAGATAATGACACGATTTTTATGAGTCCCAGGACTCATGTGTAGATATGTGGCCGCTCTTTATGATCTATTTTTTAGATGGATTTCGGACTTGATTTTTTTATGCAATATGTATCCTTTAATGTGGAGGTTAGCAGTATTGACAAAAAAAAAAAAAAGCCTAAAATAATAATTTTTTTAGTAAAACTTGTTGACAGTTGATTTTTGTTTATATGGAGAGACCACCATGCGTCCATTTTCAAGATGGATGGGTGATGCCTTGGGGACGCAAATGTAGAACTACAGAACAATTTTCCCAAAGATGAAGATTTCGTGAGCGGACCAACAAGGGTCTAAACCAAAAGGCTCAGATTGCAAGACTATAAGATAGTAAGTTCCTACATTACATTCACCCAAATAAGATGCACATTTTGGTTCATGTCTATTTTTATATTTTTCGTTTGACTTGATGAGATGCACACGTATGAGACGTTTGGGGACTTCTCACTTTTTTTTATATGGAAAACAAAAGCTAACGCCTCAAATCTCGGTCGCAGGCCTATACTGTTTAGTAGGGCCCGCGGAAATTTCATCGTATATTAACTTCGAAACCGTGAAATTCGTGGAGAGTGGTGTGAGAAACATTCACTCCCTCTTTTCTATTCCGAGCGTCTTGGGAATGAAAGGTAATCCCCAATGGCCCACCCCTGCTATTCATGTCCTTTGCTAATAATAAATCCAACCCATCTCTCTCTTCTCTCTTTTCCGAAAAATCAGACAACTCTCTCTCTCTCTCTAGATTATCGATCATCGATACTAACAGTGGATAAGAAATCTCTCTCCCCTCCGACTGTTCTCTGCAATGAAAAGCAAACAAACTTTTTCTTTTCTTTTTTTTTTTTTTTGGAACGAAAAGAGAATCAATGAACGCTGCTCTCTCTCTCTCTCATTTTGGTGCAAAACAAAAACAATAAATGTTACTCCTCTCTCTCTCTCTCTCTCTTTTGCCCAATCCAATACCGAAAACAGTCAGAACAATAAACAACCATCTCGCTCTCATACTTCTTGCCTAAGCAAATCAAATGCAATAAATATTAGAGGCAGTTAGCCCTTTGGTTTTCTTTCTTAGTTTTTGAGAAAACAGCGGTCTGGTTTGAGAACCGCATTGTATATGTCTTATTTTACTTTTTATAAAAACAGCAGTCCAAGGATCGGGTGTTATATGTTTTTTTTTTTTTGATAAAAACAGCGGTCCAAAGATGACGCCCTATATGCCTTTTTATTTTGAAAAAACAGCTGTTCGAGTACAAGAAGCTACCACGGACTGAGCACAACTCAATTCTAGGGCAGTCCAAGGTTCATATTCGGACCCTTTTTTATTTTTTACTTTGTGAGATAAACATTTGTTCAAGGATGAGGACCTCAAACTGCTTAGCATCAGTCCGAGGATTCTAACCTAACCTTCTACCGTTTAGGCACTGCTTCTAAAGCTCATGGTAATGCCATATTAAGGATAAAACTAAAGAAAATATCATCAAGACAAGTAATTTTGAGAAAATAAAAAATACAAATTGATTGACTTTTTTGTAATTTATGCTAATAAACTAAACATTTCATATTTATCTAGTTTGGGAGTTCTTTAGTAAATCACTCAATAAATAAAAAGAAAGTATATAATGAAACCATATACTTTTGATATAAGGTGGTCACAATTAAACTTGACCATTAAATGTGAAATTGAGTGGTTACATTTAAAATTAAAATTCAAAAGCAATTTTTTCAAACTTTATAACACACCCAAGTTATCGGATCAATTTTCTTCAACTTTATAACACACCCAAGCTATCAGATTTGGCATGAGATGGTTGTAAGTATACCAATTGTAAATGGTTTCATTGTATACAATCCCATAAATAAATATGAAGCAGTTTCGTGTGCACCTACCTGTCCTCTTCAAAGGCAGCGCCAACTTGCAGGACCCAACTGGCATGGCAATCCTCTCTCTCATCTTCCTCAAATCCACCTTGTAAACCCACTCATCTTTCTCTCTCTTCCCCACCATCTCATCGCACCCAAATATCTCCTCCATCGCCCTGCACTCACTCACCACCACCACTTTCACCTCCGCCTCCTCCTCCTCCTCTAAACTTGCGCCACTCACCGCTAAGTTGGCGGCGATTAAATGCAATTGCAGCCTAAACACATCTCTCCGCCACCCCTCTTCAGGATACCTGCATGGAACCCCCACAACCACCACGTCGAAGCGGCCGAGGTCTTCAAAATCCGGCATCGGAATTTTGGGGCACTTTTGCCGACGACAAGTCTCTTCCTCGTCAATCCACTTTGGGTATAGATTGGACCACTTCACCGACTCGCTGACTCGCTCGAACCCAACCCGGACTGCCCTTCCGAGTCTGCTCAAATGCACGACCCGGTCCGAGTCAGCGTCCATGTTCACGAGGGCAATTCTCAGGGTCCCATTGCTCGCCTTCTCGAACAATTTCACCGTTGAGCTTTCCGGCAATTTCGCTGAAGTGTTTGTCGCCAGAATTCTTGTGGTTCTGGTTTTGGGGTGAAGACGAGAGGGGTAGTCTTGAAGCAGGACAGGGGAGAGATAAATGATGAGCATGAGCGCAAAAGAGGTAAGAAAGAAGAGAGAGAGGAAGGCATGGTTATAGCTCTTTTGCACCATGAAAGCCATCTCAAGAGCTGTTTTGTAGAGAGAGAAACCTCTTAGAAATACATAAACCCAGAGACTATACCCAGAGAGAGAATATCACGAGAATACTAACTAGAGAGAGAGGAAGGGAGCAGTTGTCAAGACTTTTTATGTGGGAAAAATAGTGATTTTTTCTCCACTTTCTTGCTCTTTCTCTCTCTAAAATGTGTTAGTGAGAGAGAGATCAATGCGAAGATTGTGCTTCTCAGGTTGGCGTGCAATATAACTTAAGGGGTATTAATGATCCAGTGTCCCAAATTAGTTGTATACCTCTTGATTTAATTTTAACCACAAGCTCCCGCCTCTTTCTATTACACCCCGATTATCTCTATTTTCAAGAGGTTAAACATAGAACCAAGCAATTAACACACTATTCTCTCTCTTGTTGATTAAAGACGCATTGATTAAGATTGCACGAGTTGATTCTCTCTCTCTCTACCATCTAATAAAGATGTCCTCTCTCCTAAACGTGCAAACCATGATAAACACATATATTCCTTCATTTATTTGGACGAATTCAATTCATGTCGACTTACCAAATATATCGAATTTTTTAAAATGAAATTTCTGTAAAAGGTGAGGTTTGTATAAGGTCCCGACCTTATTTTATACATATGTGAGGCGCAAGTCTAAATTTTATTGAAAGATGTAATTTTGATATCAGAAATCGCTTATAAATTCATGTTCAACTCTAATTATGAAATTTAAAATTATTAAAATGATACAAACCAAGCATGTCTATAAAGACACGGTTTTTATGTGTCCTTGAAGAAATGAGTCGACTCTTAAAATTCTATTTTTGAGATGGGTTTTCAAACCCAATTTTTAAGGACATGTAATCTCTAACATGGAGATCATGAATATAAATAACTAAATAATTTTTAAGAAATAAAAATAATGATTTTATAAATAAAACATTTGGACAGTTAGTTTAAATTTTTTTAGAGAGACCACTTATTTGCATCCATCTTTAAGATTTATACTTTATACCTTGGGATTGCATATTGTAGAAATGCGATCCAGCTCACATAAAACAATTTTCTATTTATAATCACTTGAAAATCTTAAAACAGATGGTCTAATTAACTTATTCCATGATGCATTATTTTTAGGATTTGAATTTTTTTTTTTATTATATCAATATATCTCGAGGTCGATATGATTAATTGGCAGATTTTCCAACTTTACAATACTCTTTTCTACTAAGTGCACCTTATTTCTATAATATAAGATTGCAATCTTATCCAAACTTTTGGGACAAGAATATTTTGACGTTATAATAAAGTGAAGGCGATGGTGTTGATATGCCTAATAGAGAGACCAATGTATTTTAATAATATTTTTGGTAATAAGTAAGGATATATTTTTGTTAATTTTATTAGTAATAAATAAGGATTTCTTTTGTGTTATATATTTAATTAAACACAACTAATGTGACTACTATTGTTTATAACAATAAGTGGCCTCCATGAAGATGAACGACTTGTCGGAATGAGCCACAGGGTCAACATTTTTTACCAAAAGTTTAAAATTTCTTGCCTTAAAAATTCAAGCATGGACTCAATATTTTGCGAAATTTTCGCTAAGTTTCTGCAATCTTTCGCCTATGGGCTTTACTGGATATGAAAAAGTTTATATAAGTGCAATTCAACAGTCAAAATAGGGTATTGATTTCATGCAAGGATTGTATTATAGTATAATGCAACAATATTTCTAGAAAATCATGTTTGTGGTATTTGTATTATTTAAAATTTTGCACACACACTCTTTTCATCTCAATAATCAATCCAAAACAAAAAAAAAATCAATTTGAACCCTAAATATGGTGAGTCCCCTACAAAAACGAATCTAAACCATTCATTTGGTGAATGTCAAGATCTTAGCTTTTATGAACTCAAAATCATTTTTTGGTTATTTAACATTATTCATCTCATGATAATAAAGCCATCCAAAAAAATTGGAAATGAAAAAATCCTTCTAAAGCTTAAATCTAAACATCTCACCAAAATGAATGGCCTATGTTAATTGGGCTAAAAAAATACGTTTTAAATTGTGTTTTCATATTTTTCTTTTTTGTGATTGTTCACTATAATTAAAAGAGTGTATATTTCAAATTTTGGATCAAACAAATGGTCATAACATTATTTTTTAAGATTTTTCCATCATATTATTATACAACCGTTGCTCGTCAAAATATCTTTAAATTGATCATCTCGATTTTGACTATTACCGAAAAAAGAACTTCTGAAAGTAATGTATCATGTAGAAAGTAATGTATCATGTAGAAAGTAACAGAACTGCCCATATGTTAAAAATACAAGATATTACAATTTTAAATTTCACTAGAATCTAATAAGTTCAGCTGCAATTCAATAAAGAGTCAAAATATCAGGCCTGAAAATCTTTTATTTCATGGAATCAAGAAAAAGCCATTGATAACACAAGTGAGCAGGTATTAACTACTAATTACCTTTTCGGATAAAGAGTAGAAAGTAGAAACAAAAATAGTGGTTGGTTTGTGGCTGCAATTCTTTTAGACGTGATCAAAACCTTAATTTTCTTATGGGCAGTTGAAATTAACCTGGTTTCACTCAACTTTATTCATCACCATTGGCTTACTTGGTCTCTTGTACAAGATGTCACACCACAGTTAAACTATTAACTCTCTCTCTCTCATGAGACTTTAAACCCCCCGCTCTCTAATCTCTATGATGGCGAATTTGTGTGTGCACACGCGTGTAAGAAGAGATTCTCTCTCTCTAGTGAAACTCTAAAACCAGGCTTCCCCCCCTCACTTCTCTCTCCATGATGATGAATTTGTGTGAGTGCACACGTGCGTATAGAGAGAGAGATAAACACATTACAAGAAATTAATATAAATACAAGATATTTAATGTCCCTTAAACTTGATTCAAACAGCTACGGGCACTTTGAGGGACTCTAATATCTTGTCATCAATTTCAAACTGCATAGACTTGGTGTCTCTACCAATCTTCACATACTCCTCAAACCTCTCCTTCAAATCTTCACCAAGGTTGGTGGTGCTCTGCCACCCCAATATCTCCTTGGTGGCCCTCGGCTCTGCATAAAAGTGCTGTGTAGGGAAAAAATCAATAAATTAGAAAAAGCCATTTATCAGTATGCATATATTGTGATCCAATCATCTGAAAGACATGGGTCATACTTGTCATTCGAATAAACTGAGAAATTGTGACACAGAGTGGGGCCTTCCATTTTGTTCATGTTAAGCTCTCATGGGTCCTATTCTCATCATAATCCTTCAATTTAGAGAAGGGCGATAAGTATTGATAGTAACTATGACCATGACTTTCTATGATCAGTATATACACAGTCTGAGAATGCCAGTAATGAGCAAACTCATCCTGTGCATCTGTTCTTCTCGAGAGAACTGAAAACCAAAAGTCATTCATTTCTATTCAGGTCTACTGGACTTTCGACTCCTAGAAGTGGGAGAGAACAAACGCTAGCAACCCCGATGGATTGAAAAACCACGTCTCATTGAGTAAGAAAAATAATTTGGAAAAAACAAACAGTTTCTCCCTCGTATTTCCAGAAAAAAATAATTGCCTCATTTGTCGGAAAAAGCTGACCTCACATAGTTAGAATAAGGCTCGGATGATGATGATGATGATGATTTTTCATATAGGAAAAGGATTAGAAATACCTTGTGTATGAAAAACCCATCAAACGATTTGCAGGGAAATACGAAAAACAATTAAATGGTGATGGTTGCCACCATGTCCCCAAAAAGTAAAAGAGCACTCTCTCCCTATGTGATGTCTCAAGAACTGCATCAGAGTGAAAAATAAATAGCTACGCTTCCAAATGTTACACAGGGTGGGGTTATACTCTAGCGTTTTCAGCAAAAGTCGAGGGCGTCCTTTGTAGCCCAGGACAAAGTGATTTCTTCATTTTCCATTTACCCAAAAGAATTACAGACACTTCAGAAACTATAACAAAATTGTCAAGAAAGATAGATGAGAGAGAGAGAGAGAGATACCATGTTGCGAAAAGGGAATGCTTTCTTTGCATCAATCCCGACAGCCTTTGGATCATAATGAACAATATTGACAGGGCGCCCAGCTGCCTGAGAACAAAGCTTGGCCAACCCATCAAAGGTCACTGCCCGATCACTTACACAGTTGAAAATCTGGCCATTTGCCTTAGAAGGGTTCTCAACCGCCAAAGCTAGCATGCTTGATAAATCCCGAACATGTGATATATTTGTTAGTTGGAGTCCTGATCCAGGGATTGGAACAGGCCTGTCTCGAACAATGCCTGCAAAATACAGTCCCAAAACTTGGTCACATGATCTATAAGCTAAAGAACATTTCTCAGCTGCTACAGATAGGCATTGTCTACATGTATGTATATAATGGGCATTGTGCATACATGTGCACACATTGTATCAGGATACACCTGTATTCATGTGCAACACGGGCATTACTTTTATCTTCTTCTTTTTTAAACTGTTAACATTTTATTAATATAACCGCAAAGGTACGATAGAGACACCCCCCAAGGCGGGGCCAAATACAAAACCAACTAGGTGGGGTAATCCCATAGGGAACCCCAAAAAAACACTGTGAAATCTAAGACTCCTAAGAAGATCCCCGGCAGGTCCTTCAAGTTGTGATCCTAATCTTCCACTGTCAAGGAATTACAAGCACCTTCTCTTGCAAGGGCGTCCGTCTGAGAATTACTCTCGTGCCAAACATGACTCCAAGAGATCACGGGCATTACTTATCAAAAGAATAATGTAATCATGGGTATTGTGGAGATTGTTGCATTAAGTGCAATAGCCTTTCATTCATTCTTTAGTGGCTTTTCTCTAGTCTTCCCTTTATCATGTGGCTATATGTGTCACTCTAAATAAAGACAAATGCAATTATGCATGGAAACACAATACGCACTCCTATGATCCAGATCATCTGATCAGAACTCGTATGGTTCAATCCCAAGTAGCGGTCAAAAAGAACATAAACAAATTAAAGTATTAAGGAAATTTTTATCACACATATTGTGGGTATTTCCTCAATAATCAATAATCACTATCAATAAGTAAAAGGTAAATTCCAAGTGAAGCTTCGAGCACCTCAATCACATAGGCAACTAGGTAGCAACTCTGATCTAGCAAATTTCATCATTTCAGGAGCCTTTAAGACCGCAAGATAGCATAAAAAGTTCATTACTTTTCAGTGCAAAGCAAATCATTTTTCTGCTTATAAGAAATTCTTTTGGGGGTATAAATAGAAAGGTGAATCCACAATATCCATATTTATAAGTATGCCTCAAAAGAGATAATGACTATCACAATATTAGCATCTTCAAAGTAAATTTTAAGGGAGGCACATACGATCAAAAAACCATTCCTCACAATCTTTGTTGTTTCCAGATCCTATCATGTACTGTGGGCGGAATACAGCCGAGCTTTTAAAAGAAAGACCAGCTATGTACTTTTCCACTCCTACATGACTTGCATCCTCTTTAACAAGATCCTGCATCATTTTTATATTAGATCAGAAAAGAAAGATGCGTACAAATTATAAAATAATAATGAGTCAAAATAAAAGGAAACTGTAACTTCTAATTTTGAGAATGCAATTCCAATGGACATTCCCTATTTTACTGAAGGCTGTGCTCTCAGTCAATGTTGTCTTTTGAATGTGTATAAATAATAAATTGCTTTTGGATTTCTTATTGCCATTTAAATAATTACACATACTCTTCATTAGAATCCCAATGTTGGGTTAGATATGATGTTTACCGAACAAAGGAAATCAGTTTTTAATCCTCCTTTCTAGGTTCGGAAGGTGATGAGTTCCATGGGCTTAAAGCATCCATTAACTTGGATAGGAAGGAGCTGGGAATGATTGTCAAAACAAATCATCAGTTCAAGTTGGACTTGGTCTTTTACTTTTCAGGATGGACCAGGGAGCTGACCAAACAAAGAAAACATTGGCCTTGTCATGAACGTATATAGTATGCAAGACACATGACTTTCTCTTGATTTATGAAGATGGATGGGATGTAGTTCATCTCCTTATAGAATAGATACATAACTCATGCCTGGTTTTTATTGTAGATTAAATAAAACAGATGTGAGGAATCATTCAATGTTGTTCACGAACATTTTTCATTGCAAACAGAGCAAAAGAAAAATTAGATGTCACAAATCTGAAAATACAAAGCATAACATACCCCTTCAACATGCGGAGGCTCATCGCTTGTCTTATAAATTCCTGCACTGCTAATATACAGGAACTGTTGTGCACTGTTAGCTTTTGCCCAGTCTGCCACAGGCCTAGGTTTATAGTTCGATTTAGAAAACATATAGGATATATTTAATATCAAGAAGAGAGACGCATATCATAGATGTTCAATGGCTTCACTACGATTAAGCCTATCATAAATGTACTACTTGCTATTCAAATTTAGTAGTAGAAGGCTAATACACTGTAAGTATCCATCAAGAATGCATATTCATGCCCGTTTTGTACAAAACTCGGAATCTTTGGTTGGTTCTCAGGGTGGATGCAAGTTATAGAGACCAGTAGCACTTTGACAACAATCTTTAATGCAAGCGCCCTTCAACTTTGAAGTTTTGCTACCTTTCGGAATTTTGTGTGGTTTTTTGAAATAGTTTCTTGAATCTTGAAAAATTATGCACTATTCATAAAAGTGCCCTTGAACTTTGAAGTTTTGCTACCGTTCGGAATTTTGTGTGGTTTCTTGAAATATTTTCTTGAATCTTGAAAACTTATGCACTGTTATTAAGAAGAAAAATGAATCATTGCCCAGTTTGTCAATTTCAATTGGGTCAGTAAGCAAACAGGTTCATGTATTATCTGGATTTTGACCTTCAATTCCAATTTTCAAACACCCAACTTTCAAGAAACAAGACGGGAGAAGAAGATGGTAGTGCAAGGGATAATTCAGCCTTGAACTAAACCAAGTAAAGAAGGAAATTAAGTGGAATTTATCTACTGTCAGCTTTCAGCTTGCCAAGCTTAACAAATAGTGAAGAAGGTCCAGCATTGGTTCAAGCGTTCAAACAATACAGTCATCAAGATGCCGTTCAGAAAACTCTCCAGTCTTGGTTAGCAAAGAAAGAGGAAGAGGTTTAAAAGTTTAAATGGTTAGCTGGAATCTAAAATCTAAACAACTATCTAAAAACTAAAAGACTAAAACCATCTTGATTTACAAATCTCAATCTATTCAAACAACCATCCAAAATCTCACACTTCTTCACACATTAAATGATTAAAGTGATTAAACCAGTTATAAGAGAGAGAGAGAGAGAGAGAGAGAGAGAGAGAGAGAGAGAGAGAGAGAGAGAGAGAGAGACCGACCTCACGATGTCCAAATCCTTGCCATTGTTGTCCAAGACCACATCAAAACCCGCCCCTCCAACCGAGCTTTCCACACTTGCAGGGTCTCCCCATACTGTCCGGACCCCTAAGTCCCTTAATTCCTGCAGAAATTGAACCCAAGAAATCAATTGCATCACAGTAAAATCTAGAAGAAAAAATTATCCCATTTCATGGAAATGTCAAATTGAATTCCCCCTACCTCTTCAAAACCAATATTCACTTTGAAAACAAAAGCTTCTCCCACACCCCGAATTGTTGAGAGAGAGAGAGAGAGAGAGAGAGAGAGAGAGAGAGAGAGAGATTGGAAAACGCTAATTGCTTGCTCCCCCGTATTCCTCCAAAATCCTTTCCATTGAAGAAAGGTAGAAAGAGGAGAAATCAAACATGGTAGCTTCTGATATAGTGAAAACAACAGAATTGCTCAAAAATAGTACTATAGATACTATTTCATATATAAAATGGGAATTCAAAACCCATTATCCGGTTCTGCAAATGTAACAGACCCAATGCAAATATGGCAAGAAGGGAAATTCACATTGAGTAATCTTTCAAGTTTCAAGAGAAAAGATAAATTAGCAATTTGGAACTTACAGAGAACATGGAAAACGGGGGTTTCTTCATTTTATCTGATGATTCTTCACCTACAGTGAAAATTGTGACCTCATGGCCTGAGAGAGCGAGGTCTCTTGCCAAGTAAAAGCCAATAACTGCATGGCCGCCACTGTTTGTGTTCACAATAAGGACCTTTTTAGGGTTAGGGTTAGCGAGGGGAGGGGGCGCGGAGGATGAAGTAGCAGCAGATGCAGAGATTTTGAGAGGAGAGAAGGAAGGATTTGATGAGAGAGAAAGAGAGGAGAGGTGGAGGGACGGTTTGAAGGAGAGGCGCGAAGAAAGGAAGGGAGAGAGAGAGTAGGAGAGAGAAAGTGAAGGGAGGATTGTAGAGAGAGAAAGGGAGGCCTGGATGGAGGTGATAGGCATGTTTGCAGAGGAGGGAGATGGAGAGAGAGAGAACCTGTGGTTTATGTTTGCAGAGGAGGGAGATGGAGAGAGAGAGAACCCGTGGTTTGCGCTCGCTGCCTTTTGCGGGTGGCGGGTACTTGGTGTAGAGCGCTACTAAGATGAGCGTGTATACTATGCTCTCTCAGGAGTATACTGTACTTCTACTCCATCTGTCATAAGATTTCTATGGGATGATTTTTTCAACATAAAATTTAAGAAAATATTTAATAAGGGAATTGACCTTGTGAGACCCTCTCACATCTATGTATGTAGGATCTTAAAGAATCACTATTAAATTTGACACAGATCTTCAGAAAGGTCAAATTCTACACCCATTTGATAATTTTTTTAGAGGTCTGTGTCAAATTTAATAGATTTTTTAAGTTCTTATACATATGGATGTGAGAGGGTCACATAAGATCATTACTCATTTAATAATTATTATTAAAAGAAAAAATTATAATTTACGATTTTTAATACTTAGGTCTCCCTTGTTTAAACATTGGATGGTCACTATTCAATATTGAAACATTAATTTTTCTAAGTGCATAGAGGGTCAAGTTGTTTTTAAAAAATTATTGAGGTTGATTTGTGGAGAAGAGGTTACATCCATAAAATTTGAGATCCTAAAATTAATTTTAACTGGAATTTATTTGAGAGAGTAAATAAACATTATAATCCTATGAGAGTATAATATCTTTTGCCATAAAAAGATTGTTTCTTTGTTATAGTGAAAGGATGCTCTGGGCGCCAGAAAAAATTACATTTGGCAAAATATCCGTAATAGATGAATTATTATAGAAATCATGTGTTCTTCTATGGATATTTTAAAATTAAATTACAATATGAGGGTATAATATTAAATTATTCATCCTCTATGAATGCTTTGATCAATTTTCTGAAAAAAAAAAAAATGCCAACACAATCTAGAAGTGATTAAAATTAACACAATCTAAGAAGGACCCGGTTTCTATGCAGCCAAGCCCGTATTTGTAGAAATGCGGGCCTCTTAATAAATATATTTTTGAGATGAATTTTTTAACTTAATTTTTAAAGACATATAATTTCTAACATGGATATCATGATTAGAAATAAATAAATGAATTTTAAAAACTAGAAATAACAATTCTAGCAAGAAAACATTTAGACCATTAGTTTCATTGTTTTTAGATGGAACACCTACTTGCATCCATATTTAAGATGGATGATTTACAATTTTTGGACCACATAGGTAGTCATGCGGTTCAGCCTGCATGAAACAATTTTCCATCTAAGAATGAGTACAACCGCAAAAAAATTATCGCAGCCTGCGTTTATTATCATATGAGTCTTATCCTGACTATTTGGGGTCTACTACATGAATCCGCTATATGCTCAATCAAGGGTCATACTTTCAGTTATATCATAAGTCCTTTTATCTCTTCTCACTACTTCTATCCATGTCTTTTTGGGCATTTTTAGTACCCTTTTAGAGCCTTCTACTAGAATGAAATTGTCTTTCCTATCTAGTGTTAGATTTAGAGCTACTTGAATCAAATCGTTCCTCCTAACTGGTGTTGTATTAGGTTTATGATGCACGTGGCTAATCCACCCAAATCTATTTTTCCTCATATTATGGCCTATTAGAGTCTCCCCTAAGTTCTCTCGCATATATTTATTTTGAATTCTATCATTTTTTATCTCGTCATTCATCCATCTCAACATCTTCATCTCAACTACGCTCACCTTATAGATATGTTGTTTTTTGAACGCCCAACATTTTGCCCCATAAAGCATGGTTGGTCTTACAATTGTTCTATAAAACTTCCCTTTAGTCTCATTGATATGCGACTATTACATAAAACTTTGGGAGTATATCTCTATTTCGCCCTCCCCGTTCTAATTTACGGTGCAACATCTTCGTCTATCTTGGATTATCGACCTAATATTTTTTTTTGAAGTATTTATTGGCTATCAATCTTAACTACTTTCTCATTTCTACTCCTATTATAATTAAATTTGCATTTTATACAACTTGTTTTAATTGGCTAATAAAAGAATGTTTAGAGTCTCAATTGGATGAAAACCATGCCCTTCTTATATTTATATCAATTTGAAATAAATTAAAACTTCTTTAACACAAAAATACTAAGAAAGAGAGAGGGGGGATATAGCTCGCTCGGCAAAGAGAAGTGTAAGAAGATCAATGGAGTGTTCTTTGAGAATGAAATAAATTAAAACTTCTTTAACACAAAAATACTAAGAAATAGAGAGGGGGGATATATCTGGTTTGGCAAAGAGAAGTGTAAGAAGCTCAATGGAGTGTTCTTTGAGAAAGAGGTTATAGGAGCCTCTATGAAGACCAGCGTAAGAAGCTCGGTGGGGCTAAAATGGCTATTATTGTGATGCTCTTTTTCACGGCTTGGCATTCTGGGTGCTCCAATGCACTCAGCAAATGTGAGTGGGACCCACACCATGGATGAAAAAAGAGGATAGATTTTTTTCTCGAACTATAAACATTATAGGAATTAATGAACTTAATCTTTACATGTCTGAGAAAAAATATAACATGATATATAAATTTTTTTTACAAATAGATCATTTATCTTTTGTATATGGATGTCACAATTATTCCTTATTTTAAGTATAGAGAAAAACAAATTTTCTAGCGGTTTGATGACAACAGGAATGGTTGGAGAGTGCTTTCCCTTTTCTAAAAGTCTATGATAAGAGTTTGGGCATGGAATGAAAACCCCCAACCATCCTATGTTACCATTGGATTAGTGTTTGATAAAATTGTCCACTTGGGCTTAGACTATCTCAGGTAAAATTGTCCACTTGGGCTTAGACTATCTCAGGTCTCTGTGATCTTGCATTGTGATAGGGTTCCATGACTAGTCCTCAACTCCTGAGAGTCGAACCAATATGTTATTGTTGGGGTCAATAATAGCAAAACCCCATTAGAAACCCTGCCATAATTAAGTTTTGTTAAACACAAATAGTAGTTTGGCTAAATTTAGACTTCCTGGTCTTATCTTGTATCAGTTAAGCTTTGAAATCAATGTGACATATGTGAGATGTTTTTATGGGGCGGTATCTGGTTTCACAATGAATAATAGCTGAGAGAGAAAAATGTGTCCTAGTTGGGTTCATTGAATAAAAAAAGTAGGCTTTTTTTAGAGAGAGGTTGAGGCACCCTGCATAGGGACGTCAGGGGCCTCTTTCAAAGAGAGTCTGGTTTCTTATAGAAAAACGGTTTCTATTTAGATTTTTGGAGGCAACTCTTTTGGTGAGAAAGAAGACTTGGTTGCTGTCAAGTTCTAGTTTATTCAATAGTGGTTTAGCGGTGAGAAATAGATGAGTCATCGGTGTGCAGGTCAGGACAAAAGGAGATCCGCATGGTATTGCCAAAGATTAAAGAGGTAACTTTATATCACAAAATATATAACATGACTCTCATTGGCAATATAAATATCAGTTTGATGTCTACATGGACAATCCCTATTGGATGAACAGCATATGTTTTGTTGTTTGTGGATTTTTTTTTTGTTTTATTTACCATAACTTATTACTATTCATTTTTTATTATCTTGTTAATAGTATGCTAAATACACGATCCTAGTGGATCCCAATATTTAAAGTTTATTGTTTCCGCATCTAAGTAGGTAAGTAGGTTCTAAAAACAAGCAATTGGTATACTAAGGTTGTTATTTGGTCCAAAAAAAAAAAAAAGATGAAATATGAACCCTCGTTCGATAAGAACTCTGTCATAAATGTCTCCTTAACATAAAATTGGGTGAACAATGTTAGACTGTCTAACTACATTAGGACACTTGTCTTATCATATATCTCTTAGGTTTTAAGGCATACATGATTTTGTATGGGATGTTTCAGTGATGAGAGGTATTCACCTTGGTTTCATTGAGAAAAAAGAACGTGCGCCCAAGTTGGGACCTCATTTGGGAAAATAGGCTCCCTCTAGAAAGAGGTAGGGGCCTCTAGAGTCGATACATAGGCTTCCAGAAAAGAGAGGTGAGCTTCCTACTGCGAGAAACATTATGGTATGTCTTTTACGAGAGAGGTATTTTATTTAAATGGGTTGATATTTTACAGTTAAAATACGATAAATAAAGCATGAAGCACGTATGATAAGAATACAAAGATTTATGTGGTTCACCTTAGAAGGGCTACATTTATGGGTACAACAAACATAAATCTACTATATCAATGAAAGTTACATCAAAGATTTTAACTGACTTCCTCTCTAATTAAAATGGAAAACCGCTCAAAATCTCAATGGGAACTGCTCATCTAAAAGAATCAAATATTTTAACTTACAAATTCTCTGCAATATATAAGGTTAGGAATCCACATTAAATAGGAGACTTCCTGTAGATGTTACATATATCTCAAAACCAAGAGATATTTCCACGAGTTTTAATCTTTTTTAATTTCTATTTCCCTTAGGAAACTTGTTAATCTTAATCCCATATAATATGGAATTTCCTTATATGGGTGATTTTAGATGTAATCAAATCCAACAATCTCCACCTTGATTTCAAAATCACCTGCTCACCACCATGCCAACATCTATTGGATAGCTTCATAATTCCTTCATGTTTTGCCAAATAAATTCTTTCATCTTTCTTGCTAAAAAATAGTGCTAGAAATCAAATTTCTCCACCTCAAACTTTGCATTCGAAATCCTTTCCGCTTTATTGAGGACCCCAAATCAAACTCTAATACCACTTGTTGTGTGCAGAAGCTTTAAACCCAATGGGTTAATTTTTAGCAAATAAAGTACAAGAAATAAAACATAAAACATATTGGTCAGGCCCTGATTTTTCCTTGTGCGGATGGCGGGAGAAAATCCTCTCTCAAATAACCATGGAGGGTCTGCGCGTGTTGCACGTTTGTTGATATGCACACGCGTGCTCTCCTTTATGCGGATAGGAACCAACAATGAGAAAGTTTTTATGACAGGGGTTTGATTCGACTCTACCTCGTCGTTTGGGGGTTCGGGGACATGCCTGGGTAGTTCGCCCTCTTAAAACAGTTACGAAGCCCTCCGATTGTCTACCAACGCGGTTTGGACATGAACTCTCCTCAAGCTTTAACGCGTCGCCCTGTTCTCTTATGCTAGAAACTGCAATGTGAATTCAACAATATTCCTCTATAATGATTCACTCAAATGGGGGCTGGCTGGCAGGAGAAATAATGACAAAAATCCCCCTATTCGCGCAAACGCTATGCGCTCAGGCGATCAAAGCAACTAAAGAGTTAGAACCCTATCGACTATTGATTCAAGAAGACTCTACCCGAGTGAGCGAGGGAGAGAACGTATGTATTTCTCATGGCTCAACTCAAATGTATGGAGAGGAAGTTAGAGCGATGGCCAGAGGGTTGGAACTCTTGGGATGACTCTGAAGGATATTGAATTGAGCGTATGACAGATAGTGGGATGCTATACGGAGCCTCAGGTTTGCAGTGTTTGCGCATGAAGCACAAAGGGGAAGATCCTAAAGAGAGACGAAACCGTGGGTTCCGTGACTCCGAGACCCACAATACGACGAGAATGAGAAGAAGAAGGGGGAAGAGATGGGACCGTGCGTTTGTGGCGGCTCTAGGTAACTGTGCGCGGCAAGCAATGAGTGCAGAGAGAGAGGAAGAAAGAGAAGGAAGAAAGTGGAGAGAGAGTGGGCTTCAGGGGTGGCCCAGCCTAAGAAGGGGAGAGAGAGAATGGGGTAGTTTCTCTCTCTTAAAGTTTTCTCTCTCCTCACAGTTGGATCCAAGGATTAGAAGTAAAAGATAAGTGGACACAAGCTTAATGCATCGATTTCGTTAATGAATGATCTAGCTCTTTTACAATTGACCTAAACTTATATATATAGAGGACTGACCGAACAAGTGGATGTTTAAAACTAAGCCAAATTATGATTAAAAGAAATTACAATAAAATTCCGAATTTAGAAATAATGACCAGAATGCCTCTTAAATATTTTGTGCTAATGACGAAACCATCCCTTTCTGAGCCGCCTTTCGCCATTGCCAGATATTGGGAGCTTTTTCAGATGTTTGTGGCAGTGGTTCAGACGATTCATCATTGTAGTCTTGATGCTTGCTTGATTCTGAAGAGTTTGATGACTTTTGATCGTCCTGAGACGAACTTTTCCCGAGGCGTAAAAATCCTGCTAGGTTGTAAACTTTGGTCGTCAATGCAATGCGATCTATGATGCTTCGAGTCTTTATTTTGATTGCAAATTAAAGAGGAGACTGTCACAATTGCTCTGAACCAAATTTTGTCCGATTTGGTTCTTGCTTAAAGTATTTCTGAATTAGGAAGGTCGCCGGAAAAAGGGAATCTGGTGACCAAGAAATTTTGCTGTCTTCAACCTTGGAATTTGCACTATCCGACCTTAGATTGAGTACAAACGTTGTATCAGCTTGTAGCCCTTCGTGATTCGGTCGCGTCGGACCCGACTTTGTGATGATCTGATGTATGAATATCAAGTTATCACTTCATGATGTTCGAGATGTCTTGCTTTCAAAACTTTGATTTCAATGGTTTTGGGCTCATTTTCTCTCTAGAAACGTTTTGGTTTTAGGTCACGTCAAGACGCGTGCCATATGTCAAAATGACCGGATCGTCGAAACCTAACTTGTGTCTAAATTTAAGCTTGTTTTGATTCCAAATAGGCAACCTATGGGCACTTGCAGATCATCCCGATATACGAAAATACAACCTACATGATTGGAAACTGGTTTGGTGAGGCCGCACCGCAATAGTGTAAAACCTACTTGTTTGTGGTAATTTGAGCCCAAAATGTCATTGGGAAGTTCGATTAAGCCAAAATTTTGTCCCTAGGGGATTTTTCAATGTTATGGATGCAATGGCAATGGTTGGGTATTGTTTTGAAGCCCTTAGCATAGGGCTATAATTATAAGGTATCTTCCCGGCATAATAGGAACGGGTCTTCGAGAATCAATTTTCATCCTGATGGTGTTGAAACTTATCTGAATGTGACGAAACTTTGTGAGTGTCATTCGAGTATCCCAAACTACCATTTTCATGCATTTCAAAGCTGTTTTAGTACTTTTTTCAAGGTTGTTCAGTTTTAGGCTTATTTTTGCAGTGTTCCCTTGGTTTGACGGTGTCTTCGGTACCGACAAGACCAGGTTGTTATTAGCTCTCTTCTTATTTGTACCAAGGATGTAAATACGTCAGAAAATAACGTATAACACAATACAACGAGAACACAAGATTTATGTGGTTCACCTAAAAAGGGCTACATCCACGAGTACAGCAAACTAAAATCCACTATATCATTGAAAATTACATCAAAAAATTTTGGATAAAGAGTCACCTCTTTAACTCTCGACAAAAAACCCAATCGAGTAAATCCTTATAAACCACTATCTCGTTCTTTTCTTTACTGACAACCATTAGTGACAACACCAGATAGAGACGCGAGAGTAAGGAGAAACTCACTTTCTATTTATTACAAGGAAAAACTACCCAAAATCTCCACCTTTCCCATATAGTGGAGTACACAAATTCTCTGCATTTACATCCCATATATATAAAGTTATGAATCCACACTAAATAGGAAATTTCATGTACATGTTACATATATCTCAAAATCAATAAATATATTCAAGAGTTGTAATCTTTTTGGATTTCTAATTTTTTTTATGAAACTTATCAATCTCAATCCCACATAATATGTGATTTCTTTATATGGGTGATTTTGGATATCACCAAATCCAACCGTTCGGGGTAGTGATTTAGCAGCGGAAAGAGATTGGTGATTGATGAGTGTTGCAAGTCAATAAAGCATGTTTAAAAGGAATATTTAAAATGGTATTGTCCATGGTCAGGTTTTTTTGGGCAAATTGTGGATGGTCAGATGGGTAGCTTCATGTCTTAAAATACGTGATTTAAATATAATGAATTTTTGTTTGTGGAGCCAATTGAACATAACTCTTTGCAATGAACCTGGTAAATCTTGTGTTCATGTGGTTTATATGCCTTTTTTGCTTTATTATGCACGTTCATATTGTAGTTGGTACTCACTTATTTCATTTTTAGGAGATCAAGTACACAATTGTGGTGGGATCTTTTGGATTTTTGTATCTCCATCTTCTTTTTTTTCTAGAAATATAATATGGGTCCCCTCATTTTAAGTATTTTAATATTGAGACTCGGCCAAGGTAAACTTTGATCGAGTTGGTATCGGACTCGTCTTAGGAACCTAGTGATTCTAAAACCCCTGTAATTTTGGGACGTATTATATCATGCAAAAAGGGCTAGCAACATGTCCGGCTTGGGCTAAGTAAGCCCATAGCTCGGTTCCTTACAGAGTTGACACTAATAGAATTATAGAACAGATAAGAAAACAATAACGGGTAAAAACATGTTGGGGCTAGACCAGCTCTATTGTGGCTTGGACCTGGCCCTCAAGGCACAATTTGTGGCCCAAGCCCTAATTGTCCAGAGCCGGGCTAGGAAAATTAGCTAGGTACAAAAATTGGATGGCTTGGCACTAAGAAATGTACGCATGCCTAATAATTTTAATAGAAAACCATATAGTAGAGATCATTAATTTTTGACACAAGAAAGTCATAATCACCTATAATCACAACATATGAAATTGAACAGCTTGGATTGTGTCATAATAATTGATAAGCATAGTTAGGCGAATGGACTTGCCATCAAACCTAGTCTAGTCCAATTAAAACCAATGCAAGGTTTAGTTCAATTAAAACTAGATAATACAAAGATACAGTATTTTTAAAACTTGAAATTTATTTTTTCTCATGTCCATACATCTTGATGTGGAGATGATCTAGAGGGTTTTCATCATCAAAACAACCTTCTCTAGTGCATTTTTATTTGTGCCTTAATTTGATTGTTTTAGGGCTCACCCTTGTACAAAAATTTTCTATATATATATATAGGGAAATGTTTCTATACTTCTCTCACAACATAGAAGATCTATACTTTTTCTACCATCCAGCTGTCTAATTTTGATCAAGAGAGTCACTCACCATTTGATCTTAGATCCGACGTCTCAAAGTATTTTATTTTTAGTTTTTTTTATACAAATTGTATGAATATGAAATTTGGTATGTACCATATTCTCATTGAGACGCACTTATAAAAAATATTAAAAATAATTTTTCGATAAAATATAATGATCAAAATACCATTTGAAACTTTCAAAAATATTTTGTTTAATTTTTTTTTGAAAATATTGTTTACATATTTTTCTCTAGTGCTAGTTAATAGAGGATTGGACGTCCAAAATTTGATGTCAAAAGAGTTTATAAAATAAAAAATAAAAAATAAAATAGTATAGAGATATAATATTGTGATTGTGACAATCTTTACCCTCTATAAAAAAAAATATTATAATTATAATTATAGAATATACTGAATGATCGAGTGCTAGAGAGAATACTTAATGATCGGGAGCTAGAGAGAGAATACTTAATGATCGGGAGCTAGAGAGAAGCTAGAGAGAATACTGAATGAGCGAGAGCGGTAGAAAGATGTGTAGAGAGAGAAAGCTAGAGGAGAGTGGAGATTGAGCAAGGGTTAACTTATAGGTATTTCTAGAGAGTGCTTGAGTAGAGAGAGAGGAGGTTAGAGAGAGAGAGAAAGCGGGGCTAGAGAGAGAGAGTCATTGACTACAACGCCCCCAACTAAATATGGTTGAGGCAGTCACCTTAAACCTGAACAACCCTCTCCGTTCTCTCCTGCACTCAAATCGATCGTCATCGGACCCTTTCAAAACTTCTCTCTCTTTCCAATGCCCTCTTTCTCTCTCCTCCCCTCCCTTCTTTCTCTCTGCAACTCCTCTGCAACACAAAAGGGCTCACGGAGGCCTCTTCCGTAACTTAACTTGGCTATGGCAGCGATTTCCATGGTTGTTGCTATCTTTTTCTCCATCTTTGGGCTGATCGTCTTTCTCTTAATTTTTCTTATCTGCAGGCCATGGCGATGGTGCTCTACACAGGTATTTTCCTGTATTTCTCATCGTCTCTCTCTAGCATTCCATTGTCTCTCTCTATCTTTCCGCAGCGCACTCTGTAGAATTTCGCATCTAGGACTGGATTACCCTTATCTTATGCTTCTAATTTCCGATTCGTAAAATGAACCTCTTGCTCATTAAATATATAAGTGTTATATATCTTATTTGTGTATTTTTGCATCTAGAACTGGATTACTCTAATTATAGTTTTAATTTCCGTAGAATGGACCTCTCACTCGTTAAATATTTGTGTATATATATTTTTTATTTGTGTAATTCCGCCATCTAGGACTGAATTACTCTTATTGTGTCTTGTAATCCGATTCATAGAATGAATTTCTCTCCTCTCTCTATATATACACAGAGAGATACCTTTCTCTACATATATGCATACATCTCGAATCCATCAGATATGAATGACTGCTCTGCATTCTCTCTCTTGTGATTCTTTGCCGGTGGATTTTGCTTCTTTCTAATGTTTCTTCGACTGAGACCTCTCTCTCTTTCTGTGTCTAATTCAACGTAGATGTGATATGGGAGGGATTTACTGTAATATCAGCAATGCAAATGGAGTGTTCTTGATGTTGATGCCCACAATGTATATTGATTGTTTGTTTGTTATAATGTCCAAAGAGCTGCTTATGCTCTCTCTCTTCCGCCCCTCTTCTCTCGCCCGCCCCTCTTCTCTCTCTTTCTCTCTTATTTTGAAATTCTTTATGTGCTAGCCCCTCTTCTCTCGCTTTCTCTCTTATTTTGAAATTCTTTATGTGCTAGCCCCTCTTCTCTCTCTTTCTCTCTTATTTTGAAATTCTTTATGTGCTAGCCCCTCTTCTCT
Source organism: Amborella trichopoda (assembly GCF_054954075.1). Lineage (NCBI taxonomy): Eukaryota > Viridiplantae > Streptophyta > Magnoliopsida > Amborellales > Amborellaceae > Amborella > Amborella trichopoda. The sequence goes on along the minus strand of NC_142336.1, from coordinate 54,871,395 downwards.
CTCTTTCTCTCTTATTTTGAAATTCTTTATGTGCTAGCCCCTCTTCTCTCTCTTTCTCTCTTATTTTGAAATTCTTTATGTGCTAGCCCCTCTTCTCTCTCTTTCTCTCTTATTTTGAAATTCTTTATGTGCTATTGTATTGTGTCCTTGTTCTTTCTCCATTTTTGGAATTGAAATAGGATACATCCTCTTTGTTTTTACTCAATTTTAAGTGGATGAATAATGAGTGGAGGATTCACATTGCACTTCTTATGGCCATTTTCTTGATAAGTCTGATGAATCTTTTTATTAATTAGAATTTCTTCTTTTGGGCCCCATGGCATCTATTGATATGCTCCCTCTCTCCCTCTCTCTCTCTCATATCTTTCTCGATATGCTTTGTGATTCTTGAAAGGTTTGCATATCTAACTGGTGCTAAGTTGAAATTCCATAGAATTAAAGGTACTTATCCTACTTAGTCCTAGGAATCAGGTAAATTGAGTCGCTTCTCTTATTTGTAGTTGTTAAAGGTGGGGAGAAACTGAAGTGTACTGGCAGATACACAACTGCTACCATTTGTGAGCGTATGCTCTTTATTTGCAGTTTTTTATATAATATCTGAAAATTTTAGTTCATTTCATTTCATAGGAGTTATGTTTTACATAAGAATTTTGATATTCCTTTCTCTCTCTCGCTCACTCTCTCTCGCTCTTTCTCTCTCAAAATATGCAAGAATTGTTTTAATGGGACCTAGTTCAGTGAAAAGAATGAGTATATTTTTGGCATGCTTTGGGAAATTCTTTCAATTGTTATCATCTATGCATTATTGCTCATCTGAGAGATAATTAGGGATCTTAATGGGTGATTGCAGTGGAATGAAATGGAAAGGGTTTTTGGATCAGCGTCATTATTATCAGTTGTCTCAGTGTATTGGATTTCCTTTTCTATTTTTCCATGGCACTTAGTGGTTTGAGATTCTTGGATCTTGGTCGAACATAGAAGGCCTGATTCCTTACTTGTATTGAAAGACATAATTAAGATGGTCTCACATAATTGACAATGTAGATCGTAGATCTTAGCTGGGTGGAAAAGCTGCTTCCTCTCTCCGGGAGGTAGACTAACCCTTATCAAAGCCACCCTTGCTAGCATACCAGTCTACCAAATGTATTTGTTTCACATGCCAGTAGCCATTAACGCTAGAATAAAACAGTTGATGAGAAGGTTCTTATGGTCTGGGGATGCGTCCTCCAACAAATTTCATCTTATCGCCTGTGACAAACTCTGCCTTCCCAAAAAACAGGGGGCGACTAGGGATCAAAAATCTTAGAAAGAAAAATGTGGCCCTTCTAGGCAGATGGAGTTGGCGCTTGGCCACCCAAAGGGACTAACTGTGGACCACCATTCTTTATCATAAATATCGAATACCTACCTCACCTTGGATCCCTGAATTCAAACCCAACCAGAGATCTTCTGGAATTTGGCGATCCATCTATGGGGCACATCAACATTTCCATTCTCACATTAGGTTCCACCCCAAAGAGGGGGAATCGTATCCTTTTCTGGCTGGACCTTTGGTTGGGCCACACCCCCCCCTCAAGGATAGATTCCCTGATCTATATTCTCTGGCTCGTAGACGGGGGGCTACTGTTGAAGACGAGATGGTTCTGGCAGGGTCTTCGAGATCTTGGAACCCTGTGTTCAGAAGGGATCTTAACGAATTGGAAGTTTCCCACTTCAGGCCATCTTTCTGGCACACAGTGGCCCAGATAGCATCATTTGGTCCCCTGCTGGTTTTGGTATTTTCTCGGTCTCCTTGTTCTATCGAAGTCTCTCACAGGTCTCAACGGTTCCAACTGCTTCCTCATCTTCGGTTTCTCATGCCTGGGTTTCCATTGCCCCTCCAAAAATTCAGATCTTCATGTGGCAAGCACTTTCCCAAAGAGTGCTAACAATCGATCAAATAAAACGCCGGGACATCCCACTCCCTAACGGATGTGTCTTGTGTTTGGCTGCAAAGGAAACAAATGACCACCTTTTCTTGCATTGCCCCTTCGCCCACAACCTTTGGGGGGAAATTATTAGTCTTTTCGAGATCCAATGGGTCACTCCAGAACATGTTCTGTCCATCCTCTCATCCATCCAGCCGTTTCCTTGGCCTAAATCTGGGATTTTATTTTGGAAATCCATGGTGGCGGCCTCTATTTGGATTCTATGGATTGAGAGAAACAATAGAATTTTCCGGGGTGAATACTCCCTATGGAACAAAATACTCACCAAGCTCAAATCCACAGTTGTCTTCTGGGCAACCAATCATCACAACTTCAAAGGTGTCTCCACCTCGACATTCTTTCAGGATTGGAGCTCAGTCCTAAGACATAATCACAAACGCCCAGACCGGGCTTCTCTTTGGACTTCCCCACTGCAGGATCGTCTCAAACTAAACTTCGACGGATGTTCCCTCAGTAATCCAGGTCTGTTGGGAGCCATAATTAGGGACCATTTTGGCAACACGGTAGCTTTGTCCTCCATCTACATCGGCCACACCAACTCGGTGGAAGCCGGCCTATGCCCTCCTAGAAGGACTAAAGCTCCTACAAACACATAGCCTGAACTTTATTGTGATTGAGGGAGACTCGTAGAACACCATTCAGTGGGCTCAAAGAATCCCCTCTTCACCCCCACCTGGGACCCTAGCGCACATATTTGATCAGATTCATTACTTGTGCAGGGATATAGACATCTCATAGATGCAAACCTGGAGGGAGGGCAACCAGGAAGCAGACGCCCTAGCTAAAGAAGCGGCTTTACGGGAGGAATTTTAGAAGCTCTCATTTTTCTCTTGCTGGATTTTTTGGACCACCTTCTTTTTCTTGGTTGTTGTTTCTACACTGTAACCTTTTAAAAGAAGGCTATTGGTTTCCCTTTTTTGGTTTTCTTATCCTATAGCATCCAACTTTGTGGTTTGCCTAGGCCTTTTGTACTCTTCCACTTTCTTAATTTAAGGTTAACATTATAAAAAAAAAGATGAGTAAGAATATTTAACTAAAGTTTAATTAAAAATTCGTAAATTAAGATGAATAAGAATATTTAACTAAAGTTTAATTAATTCATTGTTTTGAAATTTCTAATTCCAATTGAAGTTTTCTTGAATTGGATAGTGGAGTTGATGACAAGCGACATAGGCAGTCTGAAATGGAAAGGTCACCTGACTTGAAGGAGTATAAAATAATGAGTTCTTAACTAAACAACTATTAAGATAACGAGTTTCTAGGAAGAGATTTTAGATTCTTGAGGCTATTTTACTGTATTACAAATTGTATTAGAGAATCTGATGGATTTTTCTCATGGGAGGTGGTGCTACACTGATTGGACCTCTGGTTCTTTCACTCTTGATGCATTGGAACTAAAGATAAGATCCTTACTAATGGCCACCTTTAGCTTGGGTTTCTAGTTACCAATTTCTGTGTGTTTGGGGAGGTGGAGAAGGCTGGTGATATTATGCATGTAATTGTGCTTTCATTTGTGTGTTTGGCTCTCAGTTATTGAAACACCTGGGCAATGCTTGTGGGAGAGAGATTAAGACCAAAAGAAGACAGGATTTTGCTTTGGATATTGCGTAGTGGTTGCCAATAGTGTTTCTTTTGGTAGTGGAAACACTACCTTTGGTTGTTTATATTAATATTGCGGAGTTTTTAATGTCATGCATGTGTGCCAAAGCTGGTCCAAAAATGCTCGCCTCTTAATGTTGGAAGGGAGTAGCCCCTTCTTTCTCTTGTATCCTAGCAATAAGGCAAAACGCAATTTCAGGAGTTGATTAAGATGAGTTGAGCATTAAGTATTCTTTTAGACCTGTTGATTTTGGGGGTAATAGGCAGATGGGCTGAACTGGAACTTGGGCAATATTGGGAGATGGGACTTATGATGTCCTATATGGAGCAGTTTTCAATTTCCCTGAATCATGGAATATTTGGTGATTTGGACATTTGTTTGCATTGACATTGGGTTGGTGCCTTCTATGATCATAGTGACATTGTTGATATGCTATTTTGGGTGTTCTCTTTGCTCATTGATTATAACTTGGTGGTGTTGGTTTGGCTAATTTGGAGCCCTGTGTTTTTCGTCAGTTTTTATAACTTCTTGGTTGTTACATACTTTGTATATTTTCTTTATGCATTCTCAATAAAATACTCCCACTTATGAAAAGAAAAACAAGTTATTACAATGCTCACTTTGGTTTTACTGTTGTAGGCTAATAATGACCTGAAGAAACCACTTATTTCGGATGACTCGGACAGCCTAAGTGATTCTGCTGGATTTCATGCTTCAGAGGAAGCTGTTCAACATCAACTGCGTGCACCAAGTCCTCCACCTACAAATGCAGGTGTAGATCAAGGTAAGCCATTTGTTTATGGTCTATTGAATATTTTTGGTGCATTGTACGAGATGTCATCAACCTCTCTGCTCATATTACTTCTCAGGGATTACTGTTCTTTTCTTTCTTTTATATTATGATCTACTAAAATTTTAAATTATTATTACTTTCTTGTTGAAGGTGGTAGCGTAGTTCTGGATATTTCAGATCGTTTAGAAGATTTGCAAGTTGGTCAAACGATTAAACATGCAGTGGGGAAAAGCTGGCCTGTTGAGGAAAAGTTTGATGAGAAGAAAGAACCCAGCCTTGCTGGTGTCATATACAAAGATGGACCATATCAATTTTCATTGCTTAAGAACTATTCAGTTCAACGTATGTTTTTATTCTGAAATTTCACCATTTCATGGCATTCATGAGTTTAGACCGTGATTTATAGATATATTAAACAACATGCGCTGTGTTTATCTGGGGAACTGGGGAAAGTATACACTATCATCTAACTTATAGAATTTTATAGGAAAGATGTGGCCAATGGGTAATTGCAATCGGGAGGGAGGGAGGAAGGGCATATGAGATTTCTATGGGAAAGTCTTGACCATGGTGTAATTGGGGAGTCTTGACCATTGGGTAATTGCAATTGGGAGGGACATTAATGACCCAATGGACCATAGTTTTTTCATATTCCTTTGGATTATGTATACTTTCCTTTTTAAGTATGCCAAGTATTTCGTTCATACCATTTTGTATGAAGTGCAGGAAGTAGCTTGACTCTGGAAGTTATATCTGGTCCCTCCAGTGGAATTCGCTTCTCGGTATTGTCAACAAATGCATCTGCACTTCCTTTTACTCTTGGGAGACTTCAACCCTGTAATTTATTATTGAATGACTCAGGGGTTTCTGGGAAACATGCAATGATAAATTGGGATGCAAAGGTAACTGTCTTATGCCTCTCTCTCTCACGCACACACACAGACAAAACACATGCACAAAATCAAGTGATCAGTTTCTTACAGCCTGGAACACTGGTTGACAGAAAATGAAATGGGAGTTGGTGGATATGGGCAGCTTGAATGGAACAGTTTTGAATACCCAGGCCATACACCTTCAAGAATCAAATATCAGGCATTGGAGTCATCCCTTTGAGCTTTCTGATGGAGACATAATTACTCTTGGCTCAACATCAAAAGTGCAAGTGAGTTGGAACATAACCCACTAGTATGACTTTAATAAAAACATACATTTATGCATACATTTGTAAATACATACACATCTGATATTTGCATCCATCATATGAATTGCATGCCGGATGTATGTGATTAAGCACATGGGTGTTTCTCTTAGCATATGGTACTGAGATCCGAATGTTACTGTAGTGTCTGCAATCCCATTTGTGCACTGCTAGTTAATCAATATCCCATTTTGTTTCTACTTCTGTATCTGCACGAAGGAATTGTGTGGCCATTTGATTTTGTCATTTACTGTTGCAGTGAATCCAATTATCAAAGAAAAAGTTAATCATGCAGGAATATTGCTTATGCAATGAAAATTGTCGTATCCAATTCATCTTACAAGGATTTTATCTGATTTGTGCCTGCCCATGCGGTTTAATCCAGGCTTTATTGGCATCTCAGGTACTGAATGGAAATAAGAAATTCCATCACCTACCTAATATGCACATTCTTCCTTTAATCTTGTAGGTTCAAATTGTGAAACATGAAGCACATAATTGTCCCTTTGGCGTAGGAGTGGCATCAGATCCTATGGCTGTGCGAAGGGGAGCAAAGAAGCATCCTATGGAAGATGTATGCTATTGCCAATGGCCTCTGCCTGGAGTCCCGCAGGTTCTCAGCTTTGAAATGCGACTTTGTGTTTTGCAATTTGGCATTCCTTTTCCTAACTGTCCTCTACTGACACCTTTATGTATGTAGTTTGGACTATTTGGCATCTTTGACGGTCATAGTGGTGTAAAAGCAGCGAAGGATGCTAGTGAGTAAGTCTTTTTCCCTTTATATGTGACATTTGTGTTTATTTGATGGATAATTTGAAAACCCACAAAAGGTTCCATTGATTTTTGCAAATTTATGAGACACCTCTCAAATCATTTTGCACCATCTTTATTTCGGCAGTTCCTTTTTTCCTGTCCAAAAAAGGAAAAAACAAAAAAAGAAGTATCCAAGCTTCCATAAAGATGATGTAAAATAGCTTTGTTGCTTCATGGAAATGTAATCAGCAACTTAGATTGAGCTATTTACAAATTGGAAGTGGGTTGTTTCTGTTAATGGATGTAAATCATCTACTGCATGTTTTATGTATTATTAGCAGTGAGGGATATATTGTATAATTATTAAGATTAGAAGAAAGACAAAGAAGGGGACATGGAAAGGGGGAAATCTAAATTGATTTGAACAGGTGTAGGAACTTGTGATTTGCAGGCCTTTATTGAATATTTTCAATGAGGAACAATTTATATGATTGGGTTGTAGGATGGTGTTAATTGACCGAAGCCCATGCAGTTAAAATTACATATGTCTGCTTGTATGTAGTATTTGCACATTTTTTTAATAAATGTGCTTGGCAATAATTTTTCAAAAAAAGGGAGTCTTTGTGATGTTCCTTGGCACTCTGTACCGAGTTCATCTCTGGTACCTCTCTCTCTCTCTCCCCACCCTCCCTCACTCCATCTGCCACCAAGGCATGGTTTCTCCAATAATTGCATCTGAAAATGTGATAGGCTCTTCGACATATTTTTCTTTTGTTGGGTCATCTTGGTGCTCTGAAACTCGACCGCAGTGGAGTCTGTCTCACACATGAGACATTGTCTCTGCCACTAAGGCCTTGTTTCTTCAATAATTGCATCCGAAAATAGGATATTCAATGTATTTTCTTTTGTGTTAGGTCCGCTTGGTGGTTTGAAACTCAACTGAAATGGAGTCTAACAGTCTCACACGGGAAACATTATATCGGGTGAATGCGGGAAGTTTAAAATCTGAGCACCTGAAGTTTTGCAGAAAGTTTTCTCAAAAAGAAATCTTTTGTGTAATTTCGTGTTTGCTCATGTTCCTCTTAGATCTCAAAACTCTGGGCACACACAATTGAGTGGTTTTTACGCCTTTAACATCTAAGAAGGAAAGGTAAAGGAACATACCTGAACCCAAATATAGATTACATTAAATACTAGTAAATGACTGAAAAATAATTTCATGGCACAATTTCTTTATTTTATTGGTAAAATCATTATTGTTATTGGAGAACATCTGGATTTTTTCCATGACTTTGGTAATGTCTTGTAAATTTCAGCAGAGTTGTGCATATCCATCTTGGGAACTCTTTATGACAATCATTTTTGTGTTAGCAGCAACATTTCTTTCTTTGTGTCAGATTGGGATAATGTTTAATGTGATAATTTGGTTTTGTTTTTCTGTTATCCAGAATGCTGCCTAAGGTGGTTGCTGATATCCTGTTGACTCCAGAAAGAAGACAGAAAGTCTTTTCCTATTGTGATGCTTCCGAAGTCCTCAAGGACGCATTCAGTCAGACAGAAGCTGCTTTGACTCATCAGTATGAGGTTTTTTTCTCCAATTTATTATATCTGTGATTACAACTGAATGTTGCCATATGAAAATTATCAATTTCTCTTTCGCATCTCATGCTGTAATTTAAATGTACCACTAGATATTAATGTCAAAGGAAACAGTTTGGTGATTACGTCTTCAAGATTTCGGCATTTCGTCTTATCCAAGGCTATCCATAGCACTTTTGATTCACAACCAAGATTACACTTTCTTGCTTCTCCATAATGCCATCAAAGTTCTCCTCTTTATTTCCAGAACCCCCTTTCCTTTCCCCTACTCATTATTTCCTCCACAATACCGGGAAATTATTCACCTCAGTAGTGTTACCTGAAGGTAGTCTGCTTCCAGGTTTTAGTGTCTGTCTAGATGACAGTTTTTCTGTTGGCTTGTCAAGAAACTTTCCTTTTCTTTGTCACGTGAAGCTATTTTCTTATCAAGTGGAGCTGGTTTTTTAGCAAATATAGGACATTTCTCTGTGTTTTAGAATTCTGTAAGAAAATTGTCAGTTTGTTTAAAATCTGGATCCTTTGTAGATCTAGTGTATTCTGTCATGTGTCATGTCGATTTCTTACATGCCGCTCCTACACTTTCCACACAAAAATAGTAATTATACTGTGGTATGAAACCCTTGGCTAGATTCTATCCTTTTCCCCTAAAATAAAATGGGTGCGATTTGTATAGAGCCGAGGCTCTAAACAATCAAAGTAAAGCTCACCTTCAAATAGTGTCAAAAAATGTAGTTTCAATACTGGAAATCTTTGTGATAGCCTTAAAATATATTTTCATCTTTAATCATAAAGTTTAAAGCTTCAAAAATAGTGTAGATCGAGCAGATCTAAGAAACTTGAGAAGCTTGAAAATTGACGGCCAAAAAATGCGTTACAAGATGCACTATTTCTAAAATTTGAAATCCATTTTTTTCTCATGTCCATGCATCTTGATGTCGAGATGATTAATTTGAGGATATTTGGGCTTCAAAACCACCTCTTCTCGTGAAATTTTTTAGGTGGGCTCCAATTTGATTGTTTAGAGCCTCAGCTCTATATAAACTTATTCCAAATAAAATTGAAGGACCTTACAATTTGTGCGATGTTTAAAGCAACATTGAACTGTAGTTATTTTACTGCATGGGTACATTTAATTATCATTCTTTTACTATGGGTCCATGGGTGTTTAATTGAACACTGTTGTATGTTACTTAGAAACAAGATGTATTTGTCCTTTCCAATTTTAATAAATTTAGGTGTAATTCTCTCCTATTTGATAAAGAAAATCGACAAATGTTATCCAAGTGCTTTTGAAAGGGAACCTTCCTATGTTGCATGCATATGGGTATGGGTGAATCCAAGAATCAGCAAAGTTATAGTGAGGAATCCACCAGTATTTGGCAATGGTATAGATAGGGAGATATTATGATTTTATGAACTTGAAGTTTAGTTGCCTACCCCTTATCGATGTTTAAGATTTAAATAAGGAAAATTTTTAATAATTAAATGAATAAATATTCAAATATAATATTATATTACTTAATCTTTTTGGTAGAAGAACCTGACACATCATGATAAGAATCCAGACATGTTAGGTTCCACATCTCCACGTGTCTCGAGAAAATTCTCTTTAGGATTCTTTGGAAAGAGAAATCCAGTTGAATCCATACTGTACGCGTACTGTGTCCAATCATATCTGACACAAGCACTGAGCCTAGGGTGAAGACTCCATGCGAAAACAGGAATCTTTTAATAACTATCATTTTTATTTTTCCTCTCCTATTGTGAATCTGTATGTGTTACGGTATTCATGCGGAGACTTCAAGTGCAAAACTAAGTTCTAGTCTAAACCATTAGGTTAATGGGTTTAGCATCATGATTATGACTTCTCCCAAATTCTATATGTTCATTTTTGTGACAGAGAAATCTATGGTTTTCATATATATGCCTGATAATGTTCATTCTTCTCTCAGGGTTGTACTGCAAGTGTTCTTTTGGTTTGGGTAGATCCACATGATGATTTCTTCGCACAATGTGCAAATGTTGGGGATTCTTCCAGCGTTTTCAGGTCTGCAGCATAATATAGATCTATTTGAATTGCTCTCTCCATCAAGTAGAGGAATTTTGTACTAGAAGTTCATATCTTTTTCTTTTGACAGCATTAACGGAAAGCAGATTACTGTAACAGAGGAGCATAGGTTGACTAGTAAGTCGGAAATAACTCGTTTAGCAAAAGCTGGAACTGCCCCAGTAGATGGCTTAACACGCTTATGTGGTGATATTTTCTGTCCATGCTCTAAATTTTTTGCTTGTAACTCTTTCGAAGGCAAAATCTGCCCCCTCGTCCCCACCTCTCTCTCCCCTCCCTCTCTTATGTTCCTGTTCATCTGCCAGCATTCAATGTAGCATCTGTACTCTCTCTGTCTCTCTCTCTCATGTTCCTACTCGTCTATCAGGATTCAATATAGCACGTATGCTTGGAGACAAGTTTGTGAAAGAACAAGATACACGCTTCATTGCAGAGCCGTATGTCAGCCAGGTTGTTCACATAGAGAGGGCAAGCAAGACCTTTGCAGTCATGGCAAGGTGTGATCAAATTTCAAACCCATCATTTTTCTCCATTTACTGGAAAATTATAGACCCCTTATTTTGTCTTTTTTCTTTGTTTCTCTTTCTATATATTGTAGTGATGGCTTATGGGATGTGCTCACTACTAAGAGAGCAGTCGAGCTTATACATAAGGTAAGCAAATTTTTGCTTTTAAGAACACCTTCTCCAAGCTTTTCATGTTCATGTGCACTGTGCAGTTTAGAGAGAGAAAGGATGGTAATGAGGATGATAAGGCCCCTGGAAAGATAGCTGATTTTTTGTTGAGCCAAGCAAAGAACCTGCGAACGAAGGATAACACATCCATCATTTTTTTGGACTTTGATATATCTGAGAAAGCTTCCAGTGAGACACAAACTCACATTGAATGACATTTTACTTGATTTCTGATTCTAACCCATGTACATATCATCCATTTTTTCTCCTTATTTTTCTTTTGAGTTCTTGTGACATTAACACCCACAATGAATGGAATTTTTACTCATTTTATGTTGTGGTCTCTCTCTTGCACACATTTATATTTATGCTTTGAATTCTGCATTAAAATTCACAGGCATCATATCCTTTCCCAAATTGCATGAAGCCTCATAAGCTTTTTCATCTTTCTTTGACCAGAGAGAGTTTGACAAGCAAAACATATTTCTAAAAATTGTTGTGTAAATATTGCAGTATCGAGGAAATAAATCATCATTCCTGCCCTTTTTTATAATTCTTGCATTTCTTTGAATATATATGTTGTCCTTAAATGCAGTTATAATTATACAATAAGAGAGGGCATGGCATTCCCCCATGGCAGCATGCTGTACACGTACACCCTCGCGAAAGATCTACTTAGGAGGTTTGTTGTGATCTATAACTTTGGGATCCAAATAAGAATCCTGAGATTACTGTTTTTTTTTTAAAAAAGTTTCAATTTTATCTCTTGAATACTGTTAAATATTGAATAGTCTCCATTTCTATCTTAAATCCTTGCTGAAAGAGTTTAAGAGCGGTGTTTTGATCTATAACTTTGGTATCTAACGAGACTTTTTTTTTAAAAAAATCAAAATTGACTTTTGAGTTTTTAAACATTGGCAAATATTGGATGGTCTCCATTCTATCTTAAAATGTTGTTTTTTCAAAATGAATTTGAAATTTTTTGTATTTCCTGACGTTGGTAATTAGGATAAAGGGTTGTATCCCCAAAATTCGTGAGATCTTATAAATGGGCAAGCTTTCTATGTTTCTTTTATAGCATAGTGGTTCTATCCTCCTCTTTATCCAACCCTCCATTTTGAATAGACGGCAATGTCATGTCTATACACTATTTTATTTTTAATTTTTTTATATAAACTATTTGGACACCAAAATTTGGACGTCCATTCCTCTAATAAATTTGCACTAGCGAAAAATATAAAAAAAATATTTTCAATAAAATAAAATGATCAAAATACCCTTGAAAATTTTAAAAGGTATTTTGGTTATTATATTTCATCTTAAAATTATTTTTAATGTTTTTTATAGGTGCGCCCCAATGAGAAGATGTCACATACCAAATTTCATGTTCATACAATTTATATAAAAAAAAACTAAAAATTTCATACAATTTATATTAAAAAAACTAAAAATAAAATACTTTGAGACGTCAGATTTTGATCAATATCACCATTCTATCCTCCCCTTACCATCCAGCTGTCCAATTTTGATCAAGAGAGCCACTCACCGTCTGATCTTAGATTCGACGTCTCAAAGTATTTTATTTTTAGTTTTTTTTTTTATGCAAGTTGTATGAATATGAAATTTGGTATGTGTTATCTTCTCATTGGGGCGCACCTATAAAAAATATTAAAAATAATTTTTTGATGAAATATAATGACCAAAATACCCCTTGAAACTTTTAAGGGTATTTTGGTCATTTTATTGAAAATATATTTTTTATATTTTTTGTTGGTGCAAGTTTAATAGAGGAATGGACGTCCAAATTTTGGTGTCAAAATAGTTTATGTAAAAGAAAATTAAATATAAAATAGTGTAGAGACGTGACATTGTGATTGGGGCAATCTTAACCCTCCATTCAAAATTGATGGTTGGATAAGGGGGAAGATAGAACTTCTATACTGTAGGGGAAGCATAGAAAGCTTGCCTTTGTATTTTATATATATATATATACCTTTTATTATTATTATTATTTTAACAAGTCGAGTTACGAGTAGTAAAATTCGGTTTTTCAAAAACTAAAAATAGTCAGTTTCGTTTTTTTTTAAAAAAAATGTTATGAAGTTGAAAAAACAAACCTCTGAATAGTAACAAAATTTTAAGTATTTTCATAATAACGAGAAATATAAAGGATATTTACATAATTGTCCTTTATAAATTTTCCATACTGCAAAACAAATACCATATTCTCAAGCCAACAAACCACATTTAACCTCAACATAGAACACCAATGGGCCTCATCTCATAGTAAAAATTCTTTCAAAGTCATAGAAGTCACACTACATTCCTCCAAAAAAAATAGAAATGCCCATATTTTAGGTAACAAACCATATTTAATCTCCCCATAAAGCGCTAATGGGCCTCATCTCTTAGTAAACACAAGTATTTAAGGTTATAGTCATCCTTACAAGAGCTCAATGTCGATTTAAGCAAACAACTAGACCAAAGTATAACATTACCTTCTCTACTTTTCTACTCCATTTCAAGCCCTAAAAATGTGTATGTTGAAAGTGTCATTCGTTGCCCTAGAGAGCGCAAACACACATGTATCACCTTCTTTCAAATTGTTATCTATCGTGAATTTTTTCCACCCACTGCTAATTCTAATAACTCCCCCGGTCCTTGTCATCTTTGCAGGCCATGAATTTTTCTCTTTTGGAACTTGGAGTGTGATATTCTGGTTCTTTGTCAAGGCCTTCAAAGTTAAGAATTTTTGTGGAATAGTTTGGACATGCCCAAAGACAAGCAACTTAACACCAAATTTGTTATAGAAAGAAAGGACAGAAAACGAAAAATAAACAGAAAAAGGAAATAAATTGCGGAATCATGAAATTTTGAAATAACCTAGTGTACTATGATATATGGTACTCCACAGTAGTATCCATTATCTGTTGCCACTGATGGACGGTTGGAGATTGACATAACAAGGGACATTTACCCTACTAAGTTTAACATCACCAACCATTCCTTTGTTAGAATGGGGTGTAGATATAGAGCCTGAGTACTAGATATAACATAGTCTACCATACTATGGTGTACTTTCCCAAAACAAACAATTATTGATTACCTTCAATAGCAGTCACATAAATGCAAGAATTTTTCCTTTTTTTAATTCATATACATACAAGATAATTCCTCCACACACATGCACAAATATCACAAATTGCTTGATTACCTTCTATAGCATTGTATAAAGATTATTCCTTCATTATTCTCAAAAAAAAAAAAAAACATGACTATTCCTCCACACATGCACAAATACCACAGATTGCTTGATTACCTTCCATAGCATTGTAACAAGACAATTCCTTCTTCATTCTCAAAAGAAAAAAAACATGACCATTCCTTCATGTAGGTACACACAAATTGATAGCACATTGAATGTTGGTTTTCCTTTTTTTTGGTGTAAAGGTAATTGATTTTGAATGCTGATTTTACTGTTTCCAAAACAGTAAAATTGAATCTTACATTCTACCAACAAGAATGATGGATGATCTTGAAGACAATTGTTTTCACTATGACATTAGAGTGCCCTTTATTTTCTCCTCTGATAAAACTGAAGGCATTTAAAAATCATAAGGAGAATACTCACTGTATTCAATGAGTTGAATACATTAAGAAGGCAAACATACTTCCAGTGAACCACAAGGATCCTCTTTCTTTGGTCACCTCACTACTAACCTAATTGACTCGTTAAGAGCCTATTGACCATTACTGTGCTTATAAAACATATACCAATATGATCTTGGTGAAGTTTGCAAGACCTCTAATGGAGGTAGCACCTTACTCTTCCACCAAATCAAAACTCTTTTTGGCAGCGAATCATTCATCGATCTCAAAACCAAATCCACACTACTTTAGTTCATGTGATTACCATAGGTTCAATCTCTAATAAGTTTACATTTTACCAACATTTCCTAGAATTTTCATATTTTTTTTTTTAACCAATCAGATGGTGGTAACAATAATTGTAATGATACCCAAGAAACCCATTTTGCCAATAATCTCAAACTAGCCTTTAGACTACATCTCTCTGCTCGTTGTTCCTGAAAAAATTCCCCAACCACTGTTTCCACGAGCATATTCTCCAATCCAAGAGAATGGTAATCTTGAATAGCAAAAGGCCAAGCTCCAAACAAATATATGTTAATCAGGTTTTCACTTTGACATATAGCAGAGAGCAGTAAAAAATTTGACACAACAAAGAACATGATATAAAAAGTCATATGATCGCGGCAAAACATTTTGTTTCAGTTTTAACATATAGTTAAGATTCACAAAATCTCCACAATAGTCACAATTCAAAAGATATTCATGGTTTGCATAATGTAGTTTGTAATGATAGATTATTATTCAAAATATAATCCTATAGACCTAATGGTTTTTTGTCCATGTCTTGATTAGGATTAGAAGATATTAAGACAGAAGATACTGTACATCGAAAAATTCATTGAACGAATTGGGTGAGTAGCTCATAAAATCCTCCTCTATGATGGAAGAGTTCATCTGAATTTGTCTGTGACTGAAAACAAAACTTGACATACATTCAAATACTTCTCTTATATTCAAGAAAATTTGGAAAGCCAACAAATTCCCAATCAATGTTTGAATAGAGTTGTTAAATTGTTTCCTTAAACTTTTTTTTTTCCCTCAATGAGTTGGGCATTAGCTTGTGTTTTATGGAAAGTCTCCTTAAATGTATTTTCTTTTACAAAGACACTTGAAGGAAGCAAAGTAACCTATCTAAGAGAAAAGGTACGGTGAGACTCCCTATCTCCTACTTGCAGTGGCACTGTTTGGCTCAATGCTCATCTTGAGTGATCAAGGCACGCACCTTTTATACCATAGCACATCATTGCAATCATGTTCTAGTGATTCACATGGCCTCTATTCCAGTTACAATTCATAGTACTATAGTAACTAATCGTAAGCCACGTTAGTGCCATAATCTTTAAGCAAACTTTCTTCTCATTAACTTCTTTTCTCAAAAATCAGTTTAATTTGAAGGGAACTAATAGACTGTCATATAGAACTTGAAAGGAATCTAAGACATTGTTTAGTTTTTTGTAGTTATGACATTCATATGTTCCATAGTAATATGGAAACTGTTCTGTATACTCTCGGAAGGGTAACTTTTTGTCATCATCATTTCTACTTTCATGTAAAAGATATCTTATTTGTCACCTTCCCTAGATGTAAAAGATACTTTATTTGTCACTTTCCCTAGATGTCTACTGCTGAAAATATAAGTCGTTGTTTTGGATATATAAATATATAAACAATCCCATATGTTATTTATGCCATAGTTGTTAGTGATATATCCCTTCAATAAAAAAAACTTTTCAAAGAAGGATTAAAAAGACTAAATAACAAAAAAAAAGAAAGTAGAGTTAAAGGAACCCACAAAGCTACCCCTTCCCTATCCATATCCAAGTTTGCTAGCATTCTCAACAAGTTGGCTTCCTTATTTAAATGATAGCATTCGGTGATAAATAAGCATGTTTGGGTAATGGAAATCTTGTCCCCCCCATGGAACCACATCTTCCTCCATTGTGTAATTTTAGAGAGTCAACCTCCAAGAAGTATGGATAAAAACAATTTACAGTCAAGTTGTACAATTTCAAGTCTGAACTTGAAGGAATAACAAGTCTAGTTCAATAAATACGTGACTACTTGATTGACATGCAAGGTTTCAAGCATTACTGAAACTTGACAAGAGAGGAATAGTTCATGATACAATAGTGAAACTCCTCAGACAAGAGAAGATTATTAGATGACTACATAATATGTCAACCATGTTAGAACGAAATAAGTTGAACTATGAATAAAGAATGTGAAAAACTAAATAGTGAATTTTATGCTAATAGTTATAACACATTACATGCTAATAGTTATTACCCTATTATATGTACACTAGAATGTGTGCAACTCAATCATTGTTCATAGATTGTTACATTGTGCCTTATAAGACAGACAAAAATCTTGTTTAAAATAATTCTTGAATAAAAAATTTTGAAAAAAATTATTTCCTTGAACTGTTTTGGTATAACGATAACATGGAAAGGTAAGTATATGCAATTTTTATTGAAAAAAGAAGGAAACACTCACCACCATGAATGTACAAGGAACTAAGGAGCTGTCACACCCCAAGAATTTACAATACTATTATTCCTGAGATGTGACGGACAAAACATATATACATCTATTGATAGGACAAATTTACAGTAGCGAGGTCTTACATAGTAAATAAAGAAAGCTAGCACAACAACAGTATCTTCCAAGGTTGATCTTGACTAGCACTCAAAATGAATCCGTAGTTATCCTGAAAAAAATATTTACCATAGTTGATGAGTTTGGCTACTCAGTAAGTGATCATCATAATCCTAAAAATAATCATGATTGAAAGATATCAATATTTTCCAAAACGAGATCTATTAACAGAAATGCATCAACAGTTTCACTTTCAATAAATGCATAATTAAGTATAATCCGAGTAATTGAAATGCTTATAACACTTTTAACGGCAATACATAATTCAAAGGATTTCAAAAAATTCCCTACTGGCGTCCCAAGTAGGTCACCTATATACCCCATCAGCGTCCTGATGGATCCACCTAATCCCTATCGGCGTCCCAGATAGGTCCACTTAATCCCTGCAGGTCCACTTATACCTCACCGGCGTACCGGATGAGTCCACTTAATCCCTACCTGCGTCCCAAATAGGTCCACTTATACCTCACCGGCGAACCGGATGAGTCCACTTGCATACTTAAATTATTTCTAAATCTCTTTAAACAATCGAAAGCAGCAATATCATGTACTCAACATATCACTGAAACCATTAATATGAATTTCACTTAAACCATTAATAACAGTCACTCTCTATAATATTTCAAAAATAACCAATCAAATATTTTGGGCTCAAATTTAGAAAGGTAGCAGTTTGTAAAGGCATTCTAGCATAATTGCCAATTTAATATGTATAGAAAAAAAAAAAAAAAAAACTCTTATAAAAATTCAAGAATACAGAATTATCACAATTTATGGAATATCAATTCACAAATAAACATTTCACAACAATACTATAATCAATTGCAAAAATGTCAATTTTTTTAAATAATAAGGCAGTCATTTGCACATGAATTTTACAATGTTTAAATATTCAAAACAGTAGAAAGAAATATCACAATTTTACTAATTGCAGAAATATCACATTTATTTCTAACAATAGACAAGAAAAATAAATAAATTTATTTTTTTAATTTACAGCATTCAAAATTTCTAACATAGATAAAATATCACAATTTTTATTAAAAAGATTATCTTTCAAGATAATGAGGTCACGTGCGCATAAAATTTATCGCGCCTAAAATTCATGATAATAAGCAGAAATAATTATTTCATTTTATTTTTAAAAAGAATGGATTATTTTTCGAGACAATGAGGTCACTTACACACAAAAATGATAAAATAAAGATCCTAGACGGAAATATCACTATTTATTAAAAATAGACTATTTTTCAGAAAGACGATGTCACTTACCCACAATTATTTGAGAGGGAGCTTCCGATAAAAAATTCGGTTCGAGAGAGAAGTTCACTGTGTTTCGACCAGAGAGAGAGATCGCAAAATTTTCTTTTAGGGTGGGAGTGCTCACATCCCCTATTTAAATTCTTATAACATATTATTATATTGTTTTATTACGCTCTACCTCATACCTGAGGTGTCGCGTTAAAAGCAGACTTTTATCGTACGAAAACCACGTCCGCTAAAGGACGTTGCCAGCTGCAAGCAGGAAGCAAAAGCAAGCAAGCAAAACAGGCAAGCAAAAGTTAAACGAAGTAAAAGTTTTTGAAAATACTGATGGTCCCCAAGGACCATCATATTCAAACAGACCATCACCTATTTAAAAGCATATTTTCTCCTTTTTTTTTTTTTTTTTTTGAAATTTTAAGATTGTTACATTCTTCCTTCCTTAAAGAAATTTAGTCCTCTAAATTTGTGTACCTCATTACTGAAAAAGATAGGGGTATGTTTCTATGATTTCGTCTTCTCGTTCCCAAGTCGACTCTTCTCTTGAATGGTACTGCCATAATACACGGACTAAAGGAATCTCCTTGTTACGCAACACTTGCACCCTTCTATCCAGTATCAAAATTGGCTGCTCAATGAAGGATAGGTCCTTCCTGATCGGTAAAGGTTCATATTTTAAGATATGGGACGGGTCGGACTGATATTTTCGTAGTGAAGATACATGAAAGACATTATGGACATTTGCCAATTCGGGTGGTAAGGCAAGTCTATAAGCGACACCTCCGATTCTTTCCAGGATTTCAAATGGTCCGATGTAACGTGGGCTCAACTTTCCTTTCTTGCCGAATCTCATAATGCCCTTTATTGGTGATATTTTTAGGAAAACTCGATCACCTTCCTCAAATTCAAGATCTCTCCTTCGGTTATCGGCATAACTCTTTTGCCGACACTGAGCTGTCTTGAGCCTTTCACGAATTAATGCTATTTTATCTGTGGTTATCTAGACAATTTATGGCCCCAAAAGCTTTATTTCACCAACCTCATCCCAACATATGGGTGACCTGCATTTTCTTCCATACAGGGCTTCATATGGTGCCATTTGAATACTGGCTTGGAAGCTATTATTATAAGCAAACTCAATCAGGGGTAAATGGTCATCCCAGCTTCCTGTAAGGTCAATAACACAGGCCCTCAGCATATCTTCCAAGGTTTGGATGGTCCTCTCCGATTGTCCATCAGTTTGGGGATGAAAGGCAGTACTAAAGGCGAGTCTCGTCCCCATGGCTGATTGTAGTCTGGCCCAAAATTTAGAAGTAAACCGAGTATCCCTGTCCGATACAATACTGACAGGAACTCCATGCAACCGTACTATTTCCTTAATGTACATTGTAAAATTTTAAACATTGTAAAATTTTAAACATTGTAAAATCTTTTTGGAATTTTAAACATTGTAAAATTCTAGAAATTCTAGAAATTCCATTTCTTATTTCCTTGGATTAATTCTAGAAATTCCATTTCTTATTTCCTTGGATTAATTCTAGAAATTCCATTTCTTTTTGGTCTCGAATAAAATCTGGAATGCCTCTAGAAATACTTCCCAAGTCAAGTTTTTATTTTCTTTGACCAATACTCCTTTTGCCATTCGCCACCAGTGTTGTGCCTCACCTTCTAACATAAAAACTGCCAAGGCCACCTTCCTATCATCAAGACATTCCATAACCTTGAATATTTTTTCCAATTGCATAATCCATTCCTCGGCTTCCAGTGGGTTTACAGCACCCTTAAAAGAAGGTGGGTTTAATTTCTTAAATTATTCAATATTGCTCCCACCATTTCCTGTAACTGACTGCCTGGGTGGATTGTTGTTTTCCATCTGATGTTGCATTAGAGCAACCATATTTTTCAAAGCTTTGTGAATTCCTTCCATATTGGCTTCAGTTATTCTGGATCCTGACTTTATCCCGGTCTGAACACACAATAAATGCGATTTTAAGTACATTCTTTTTAAATTTCCTAAGGATCTTAAACCTATTGCTCTGATACCATAATTGTCACACCCCAAGAATTTACAATACTATTATTCCTGAGATGTGACGGACAAAACATATATACATCTATTGATAGGACAAATTTACAGTGGCGAGGTCTTACATAGTAAATAAAGAAAGCTAGCACAACAACAGTATCTTCCAAGGTTGATCTTGACTAGCACTCAAAATGAATCCGTAGTTATCCTGAAAAAAATGTTTACCATAGTTTGATGAGTTTGGCTACTCAGTAAGTGATCATCATAATCCTAAAAATAATCATGATTGAAAGATATCAATATTTTCCAAAACGAGACCTATTAACAGAAATGCATCAACAGTTTCACTTTCAATAAATGCATAATTAAGTATAATCCGAGTAATTGAAATACTTATAACACTTTTAACGGCAGTACATAATTCAAAGGATTTCACAAAATACCCTACTGGCATCCCAAGTAGGTCACCTATATACCCCATCAGCGTCCTGATGGGTCCACTTAATCCCTATCGGCGTCCCAGATAGGTCCACTTAATCCCTGCAGGTCCACTTATACCTCACCGGCGTACCGGATGAGTCCACTTAATCCCTACCGGCGTCCCAAATAGGTCCACTTATACCTCACCGGCGAACCGGATGAGTCCACTTGCATACTTAAATTATTTCTAAATCTCTTTAAACATTCGAAAGCAGCAATATCATGTACTCAACATATCACTGAAACCATTAATATGAATTTCACTTAAACCATTAATAACAGTCACTCTCTATAATATTTCAAAAATAACCAATCAAATATTTTGGGCTCAAATTTAGAAAGGTAGCAGTTTGTAAAGGCATTCTAGCATAATTGCCAATTTAATATGTATAGAAAAAAAAAAAACTCTTATAAAAATTCAAGAATACGGAATTATCACAATTTATGGAATATCAATTCACAAATAAACATTTCACAACAATACTATAATCAATTGCAAAAATGTCAATTTTTTTAAATAATAAGCCAGTCATTTGCACATGAATTTTACAATGTTTAAATATTCAAAACAGTAGAAAGAAATATCACAATTTTACTAAAAGCAGAAATATCACATTTATTTCTAACAATAGACAAGAAAAATAAATAAATTTATTTTTCTAATTTACAGCATTCAAAATTTCTAACATAGATAAAATATCACAATTTTTATTAAAAAGATTATCTTTCAAGATAATGAGGTCACGTGCGCATAAAATTTATCGCGCCTAAAATTCATGATAATAAGCAGAATAATTATTTCATTTTATTTTTAAAAAGAATGGATTATTTTTCGAGACAATGAGGTCACTTACACACAAAACTGATAAAATAAAGATCCTAGACGGAAATATCACTATTTATTAAAAATAGACTATTTTTCAGAAAGACGATGTCACTTACCCACAATTATTTGAGAGGGAGCTTCCGATAAAAAATTCGGTTCGAGAAAGAAGTTCACTGTGTTTCGACCAGAGAGAGAGATCTCAAATTTTTATTTTAGGGTGGGAGTGCTCACATCCCCTATTTAAATTCTTATAACGTATTATTATATTGTTTTATTACGCTCTACCTCATACCTGAGGTGTCGCGTTAAAAGCAGACTTTTATCGTACGAAAACCACATCCGCTAAAGGATGTTGCCAGCTGCAAGCAGGAAGCAAAAGCAAGCAAGCAATACAGGCAAGCAAAAGTTAAACGAAGTAAAAGTTTTTGAAAATAGTGATGGTCCCCAAGGACCATCATATTCAAACAGACCATCACCTATTTAAAAGCATCTTTTCTCTTTTTTTTTTTTTTTTTTTTTGAAATTTTAGGATTGTTACAGGAGCGCATCATAACCAGGACAAAATGGGGACAATTAGTCCTAAATGATTGGGCTTTTTGAATTGCTCTAGCCGTCTGCTTGTTAGTGAGTGTTGATGCAATTAAAATATATGTGTCATGCCCTACATGTTTGTCATGCGTAAAAATAAATCAATAACAAAAGAATCACTAACAAAATATTCTACAGTCACTTGGAAGATAATTCTAGAGGGACTTACACTTTTTAGGAGACCATTGTTTTTCAGCTATACAAAGCAGGTTCTCAGATGCTTTAATAATGGTAAGTGGAGACTTTGGTATATTTTTCACTACTGGACCATGTTTCTCAGAGCATTTAACATCGAATGCATCCTCTCTCTCGCATCCAGTCTTATCAAATACTTTGTTAAGAAAATGAGTATCACCATCATAGTAAAATACTAGAACATCCCCATCACTCAAAGAATGGTCTTTAACAAATTTCTTCCATCCTCTAGAGAAATACAAGGCACCCCCAACTTCTTCAACTTCGACATTCCAAGAGTTTCCACTTGGACCCACCAAGATAGCTTCATGAAATCTTTTCTAGAAGTTATGCCAAAAAGCTGGTGGAATGAACTAAAAAATACAAAGTTGACTTAACCACCACATTGCATGAAAAAGATGAAATATTATGCCTTTCTTTTGATAAGTTACATGATGCCTCACTTATAAATCAATGCTAAAAAACAAGGCTAGGATTTGGCAGGCTCGCAAGTTTGAGTCTTTTGTATTGATAAAGCCAGGTATGTCCGGGACTTGGTAGAGCTTGTACAAGTAATAGTGCTAAAATACAAGAAGTCATTTCAATTACTGAGACTATCTAGACTCTATCATTAAAATGTTGCAGAAAGATCATCACAAGGGTGTTGATGCACAACCTTGAGGTTCAAAAATTCAAAAATCAAATCACAAAGGGCGAATGCAAAAGGAGCTCGACAATCTGGTGTGTTCTATAAACTATGACAGGGTCTTTCTTAATGGGTGCACTCGCACTGTTTCTTAACCCTGTGGTACTGTGTCTATTGTTCCATCTAAGATCACCAGGCACAGTAGGGGTTATGTTTCAAAATGAAAATACTATGTTAGAACGTTCGGGGCCTCAATAGTAGTAGAAGGAAAAAAGTATTGGAGGTGATTTCAATGTGATTCGATGGCCTAGTGAATCCTTAGTTATCCTAGGATCTCTCCTTGTATACGCATGTTGAATTCTTTTATTCAGAATAATGAACTTCTGAACATTCCTTCGATTGGGGCTACTTACACCTGGTCAAACCATGCTCTTTCAAACCCTACCATTACCCACTTGGATAGGTTCTTGGTGACCAACTCCTTTCTTAATAAGTTTCCAAATCTTTATGTTAAGGGAAAAATTTATATAAAGCCGAGGCTCTAAACAATCAAATTTGAGCCTACCTTAAAAAAATCACTAGAAAAGGTTGTTTTGATGCCCAAATACACTCAAATTGATCATCTTGACGTCAAGATACGTGCACATGAGAAAAAAAATGGATTTTAAGTTTTCGAAATAGTGTATTTTGTAATGCATTTTTGGACCGTCATTTTTCAAGTTTTCATAGATCTCGACAGCATTTTTGAAGCTTTAAACTTTATAAATAGAGATAAGAATATATTTTAAGACTATCACAAAGATTTTCGGTATTGAAACCACATTTCTTGACACTGTTTGAATGTAGGCTCTAATTTGATTGTTTAGAACCTAGGCTCTATACAAACCACACCCTTATGTTAAAGCCTTAGTGAAAATTGCCTCCGATTATGTCCCTCTCCTGTTGAATTCGGTGGGTGTGAAGTTTGGCCCATCACCTTTTAGAATGGAGCTAAATCGGTTATCAGATAGAAATTTTATTAAGTTGGTGGAAGAGTTTTGGCAAAATACCAAGATAGACGGTTGGGTGGGTCATTAATTTACTACTAAATTGAAAATGCTGAAGAAGGAAATCTGTAAGTGGAAAAAAGAATCTTGGGGTAACCTAGAGACAATTTGATGAGATGCAATTTATGGGAGGGTCGGTGCCACCAAAAAAAAAGGGAGAGAAACAACTCTCTTGCTTCCTTGCGTGACCTTGCTTCCTTGCATGACCTTCTGAAATTGGAAGAAGTTTGTTGGAGGCAAAAATCTAGAGTGAAATGGTTAAAAGAAATAGATAAAAATATTAAATTCTTTCATGCTATTGCTAATGCTAGAAAAAAGGGTAACTCCATTAGTAAAATTAAAATGGGAGATGTGGAACTTACTGACCAGGTAGATTGCATTCAGAAAAGGCTTTATAGCTGGAAAGACCTTTCGAAATGGATGAGATAAAAGGTGTCTTCTCCTTGTGGGAGAGATAAGGCACCGGGCCAGATGGTTTTTCTTTAGCCTTTTTTCAAACCCTTTGGGAGTTTCTAAAGGAGGAGTTGTTTTACTCATAGATAAATTTTATCATAGAGGTAAAATCTCGATGACAGTAAATTCTACATTTATTGCTTTAATTCCAAAAAAAATCTGTCGTAGAGAATGTGAAGGAAATAAGGCCTATTAGCCTACTGGGGAGTGCTTATAAAATTGTTGCAAAGATTTTGCAAATAGATTGCGAGAAGTATTGCATCTAGTTGTGAAAGGTCCTCAGTTTGCTTTCTTAAAAGACAGACATATTATGCACAATATCTTAATGGCACAAGAATGCACACACTCAAGGTTGAAAGAGCAAAAATCAGGTCTTCTATGTAAAATAGATTTTGAAAAGGCATATGATAAAGAGGATTCTACATGAAATTTTAGGGAAGATGGGTTTTAGATCACGTTGGAGATTGTGGATCCAGGGATGTTTGAAGTCAACTCATTTCTCTAGCATTTTCAATGGAAAATCTTGTGGTTATTTTAAAGCATCAAAAGGTATTCAGCAAGGAGATCCTTATGTCCTCATACTTATATACTATTATGGCATAAAGTTTTAGTACTATGCTGAACTATGTGATGAGTAGAGGCCTTATTTTTGGATTTTAATGTTGGTAGACTAACAATCTCTCACTTACAATATGCAGTAAGGAATTTGTGGGTGTTCTTAAAATGTATGGAAATAGTAATGGGTCTCAAAGTGAATTTAGAAAAGACAAATTTGATTGGGATTTGGAGTTTTAGCGAACGTGGTGGCATCTTTAGCATAAGTTCTTGGATGTGGGGCTGGCAAGTTTCATTGCAAATATTTGGGTATTCCTTTATTTGGAGGAAACCAATTGCCAGCTATTTGGGATCTTATTATCGAAAGATTTAATAAGAAATTGGATCTATGGAAATCTAAAGTGTGTAGGAAGATCTACTCTTATCAACTCTACTTTGTCCAACTTACCCATTTATTTTATGTTGATTTTCATAATGCCAAAGCAGGTGGTGAAGACTTTGGAAAACATTATGAGATTTTTTTTATGGGGCAATGTAGGAATGGGAAAAAAGCTGAAAATCATGAATTGGAAAAAGGTATGCACTACCAAGAGAGATAGGGGTCTAGAACTTAAAAAGCTCAAATTGATGAACATTAGCATATTGACTAAGTGGTGGTCTGTCTATCGACCACTGCATGAGGAGAATCACAGAGTGATTGATCGTAATTTAGTAAGAATTTGGAATTTGCAGGTGCCGCTAAAGGTTCAATTATTTTTGTGGGTAGCTCTTCAAAAAAAGTTGTCTACTGTGGATAACGTTCGTAAGAGAGGTTTCATAATTGTCAATATTTGTAGGCTATGTTTGAGGGATAACGAAAGTGTGGATCATATTTTGTTTACATTGTCCTTTCACACTAAGCATGTAAGATTGGTGTAGAAAGTTGTTGAATCTAAATATCTTGATCCCACAAAGCCTAGAGTTGATCCTCTCTCAATAGATGAACATTGGTCTGTCAAAAGTTGGCACTATGCTATGTAGAGCTTTATAGGTGAGCACTTTTTGGAATATTTGGAAAGAGAAAAATAGAAGAATTTGAAGGGACACAAAGTGAGATTGAAGTTTTGGAGTCTAACACCTTAGTAATAGCAACTGAATGGTTTTCAACAAACACGGATTGTAAGTTCACCCCAAAATCATATATTTTTTAGAACCAATCTGAAGTTGCTAAGTTTAATAATGACAGACAGACTCGAAATGCTGTTTGGATGTCTCCTCATGAAAATTGCTTAAAACTTAACTTTGATGGAAGCTCGATTGAAAACCCAAGCTCAGCTGATTATGTACACATGAACTTAGCAAACTACTGACTCCAAGTGCAAAGTGGACTTGCCCTAGTTTTAAAACATTGTTATGTACACAAGAATGACATGAACCTTTTTAAAGAAATTTTGGATGCTTCCCACTCTCTATCATATCTTACTTTTCTCTTATTTTCTTTCTTTTCATTTTTCTTTTTGTATTTCTTTTTTATCTGTCCTGTTTTCCCGTAAGTTATTCAATTCTAGAATTCATTTACATATGAAAAAAACAAAAAAAAGCCCATTAACACACATACCAAGTTACTAACGCGACCTACAATCATGTGTACGATGATTTAGTTAACTATATCATTTAAACTTTAAACTTTAAAAAGAAACACCCATAAAACATGAACGTTGCTAGTCATGCTAGAATTCACTTGACAATTGCATAAGGCAAAGTTTTAATGCTAATGTTTGAGTTTCCTATCCTTTGCCAACACCTTGCACAACCGTTAGATGTCAACAAGGGACGGTAAAGGGGTGTTGATCTGCTGTTCAAATTCACTCAGAAAATTTGATGGACTTTCATCATAGAAATGCACACCCACAGGCCAACCATCTACTGTTGAGACAGACGATTGGGAAGGTGCTTAGTGCACTGTAGAAATTCGAGTACTAACGTGGCATACAAACCTTGTGTATAGTTCTTATAAAAAACCATTATCTACATTACAATACTATAAATTGGACATTATAGCATTCCAAATAATAAACCAACGAGGCAAAGTACCATTTTATCCGTGGAAAAAATTGCGTATGACAAAAGTTTATATGCTCTTGCAAGCGCCGGAGCATATTGTCCATTCACTCCCTCGAGTAAAACTTTATCTAGAAGTAATTGTGGACCCAAATTTTAGGGGGCAAGCTTTCTATGTTTTCCCTACAGCATAAAACTTATATACTTCCCTTTATCCAACCCTCCAATCTGAATGGAGGGCTAAGATTGCCCCAATCACAACGTCACGTCTCTATACTATTTTATTTTTAATTTTTTTCTATAAACTATTTTGATACCAAATTTTGGACGCCTAATCCTATGTTTAACTTGCACTAGTGAAAATTATTGAAAAAATATTTCCAATAAATAAATGACTAAAATACCCTTGAAAGTTTCAAGGGATATTTTGGTTATTATATTTTATCGAAAAACTATTTTAATATTTTTTATAAGTGCGCCCTAATGAGAAAATGACACGTACCAAATTTCATATTCATACAGTTTGTATAAAAAAATAAAAATAAAATAATTTGAGATGTCGGATCTAAGGTCAAATGGTGAGTGGCTCTCTTGATCAAAATTGGACGGCTGGATAGTAGGAGAAGTACATATCTTCTATGTTGTAGGGGAAGTATAGAAACCTTTCCCGAGTTTAGACACATAATGTCCTTAATTCTAAAGTTTGAAAAATTAGATTGTTTATTTTTTGAAGGATTAGATAGTCTTCTTTTTTTTCTTTCTGTCATTCAAAAATACCCATTTAATGATTCTAAAATTGATCTTCAGAAAATATTCATGAGTAGCTCCTTTGCTCGAAAAAGTAAATGTATAGTGTGCTCCTGCAGAAGTACACTATACTCCCTTATTATATGTTATATTTATGCACAGCATTTTGTATTTGCTATTCCCACCCAATAAAGCCCATGTATTTCTGGGCGGGAATAGATCAAAATATAACTGAGAAGAGCAGACCTTTTCAATTAAAATTTTTCCCCTCTTCGTTTCATTATTTTGGAAACGAATATTTAGGAAAATGTTTTACAACATACATCAGATTTCCTACCCAAAAAAAATTGCAGGCATTATTTATCTAGGGGTTCTTTCTATCGTCACCATCTATTTGATATTCACACCCAAAAAATACTATTCGCTATTTCCTCGTGTTATTGTGTACAAAAAGTTTATAAAAAAAGAAAAATTGAGAATAAATAACTAGTAGTTTTTGGGGACACATTTCTACATTCATAAACCATCCATCTAATGATGGATGTAAGTGATGATCCCTCCAAAGAAAAGGAAACCGATGGCTTAAATATTTTTTCTAAAAAATAATACTTTTTATTTTTTTAATGCATTAATGACCTCTACTTCTTTAAAAATAAGGTCTTTCAAAGATATATTATTTAAGGGGGCATTGCTGCATTGTGGACTTATAGAAACCCCTTGATTTAATATTTGGAGAAGGGTCGAGTCAACGGGTACAAGAGCTCGCTAACTCTTCAACCTCCATTTTTAAGATGGACGTTGCGTAAAGTACACATGGTCAAATCAGATACGGATGGTTTCAAAAACATAATATATATATATATATATATATATAGTAATGATCATATGAGACCCTCCCACATCTATGTGTGTAGAATTTTAAAAGACCACTATTAAATGTGGTACAGATCTATAAAAAAGTTATAATATAAGTGTGGGATTTGATTTTTCTAAAGATCTGTATCAAATTTAACGGGGATCCTTTGGAGTCTTATAGACATGAGTGTAGAAAGGTCTTACAAGATCATTTTGCTATTATTATTATTATTTTATATTTACAATCAGCTTGGCTTAGATGATGAATCTCTAAAATTTTGAGTGAGAATCTCTTTAAGGTGAATTTTACTCATAGAAACTCCATCATTAATATATTATGTTGTCCACTATAAGGAGAATAAGTAGAAAGTTTACATTTTTTTAGGTAAAAGAATAAGGGGAAAGGCAAACGGGGTCGTAACTGTTCCAAAGTCCAAACTAGATGTGGCTGGAAATTTGTGAAATGTAACAAAAAAAATAGAGTACATTTACTACGTCCTATGATTTCCTATCAAAAGCCCAAGGAATTCAGTGTAAACTTAATCAAGAAACGTGAATGTTTTGATACTATTTAGTCAACACAAACTCATTCCACATTTCCACACGGAAAAAGAAAGTAGAACAAAAAACCATACTTTTATAAAAAATATATATAACATTACAAGCAATCCAACAAGCTCACCAAAAATATATAACATTAAAAGGAAATAAATAGTTTTTTTCGCATATTCATCACAAAAAAAAACCTATTTTTGTAAAAAAAAATATAACCTTAAAAATAATTCAAGAAGCTCATAAAAATTATATAACATTAAAAAGAAAGAAATATTTTTCTCATATTCATCATAAAAAACATATTTTTGTATATAGATATATATATATATATAACAATTCAACAAGCTCACCAAAAATATATAACATCTAAAAGAAAGAAATACTTTTTTCTCATATTCATAAAAAAAACATCTTTTTGTAAAAAAAATATATATATATAACATTAAAAACAATCCAACAAGCTCACCAAAAATATATAACATTAAAAAGAAAGAAATTTTTTTCTCATATTCATCACAAAAAGACATATTTTTGTAAAAAAAAATATAATATTAAAAACAATCCAACAAGGTCACCAAAAATA
Organism: Amborella trichopoda; assembly: GCF_054954075.1. Lineage (NCBI taxonomy): Eukaryota > Viridiplantae > Streptophyta > Magnoliopsida > Amborellales > Amborellaceae > Amborella > Amborella trichopoda. The sequence continues at coordinate 54,841,576 of NC_142336.1, read as the reverse complement.
TATAAAATTAAAAAGAAAGAATCTAATATTTCTCATATTCATCACAAATAATATATTTATAAAAAAAAAGACCATAATTTTATTAAGAAACAAATTTTTTTTTTTTTAAGAACCCTAAAATGAGCCAAAGAACACATATTTTTTAGAGTCAAAATCAGCCCCAAATAACAGCTTCTTTGTGAAATAACGGCCGTTATTTAATAGAATACTGTTATGTCCGATATATCGTTTGTGAGAAAACCGGACCGATTAGTAGAAATCGGCCGATTTTGAAATAAAACTGTTGGTTCGAACTCGAACCTGCCGGTTTTGGTGCTCATTGTTTTTAAAGGTCCTCGAATTTTTACTAGTACCAAAAAAACCGGCCTTAACCGGAATCCGTACCTTCCTGTACCGATCTAGCCGGTCGGTTTCTGTTCATTCCCCGTCTTTCGTTCACCTCGCTCTTTCATGCACCTCGCTCTCTCTCTCTTCCAGCAGCCATTTTTAGGGTTGATGAGGTAATCTTCCCCTTCTTAACTTCGTAGTTTCCATCTCGATTAATCTGGTTCTGGGTTTATTCTACTTCAGTTCTTGCCATTGGTTTCTGGAATCAGAAGCGTTGGATTTTTAGCTGGAGTTGGCAAATATGCATTTTTTTGTGTGGAAAATGCTCTAGACCTTGGATGATGAAGATATATGGTGTTTTCGCTTTCAAACTTGAAATCTGGTGTCCAAGAAGTTTAATTGTTGATTTGGTGCGTTTCAATGTTACATGTTACTGCTTTAGTTGTTGATTTCATGCGTTTCAATTTGTATCACATGTTTTTGCTGGTGAATAATGAACCTTTACTGTGTGGTCTTTTTTTTTTCTGGCTAAGTTGGTACAGATGAAAATGGGTTTCCATAGACCATGGTTGGTGTGACCCTCAATAAAAAATCTATGCTCTGTTTTGTTTAGAATAATGTCATGCTTAGGCAATACTACTGGCTGGTTTCCATTAGTTAGGAACAATGGCTCTGTTGAGATAGAATATACTAATTCATGCACGGATTTTCATGTTCTCGTGAATAGGTAGTAGTGTTTGATGATAAAAAGACATTATCCAAGGATTCTGGTTCAACTTTACCGAATGACAATGATGAATATTATCAAGAAATTTAGGGAGCAAAAAAAAACTTCACCTTGACCGACATGGGTGATTACCGAAAAAAAAAAAATTCTGTTCTTGTTAGCATCCACTCTCGTCCCTTATAAATTTTTACATCAAATTTTTTTTTTTTTTTGGGCATCAGCTCTCCCTCATCAAATAGCTCTCCTCTTGTCCCTCGAAAACTTTTGCATCCAATTTTTTTCTTTTGGCATCAGCTTTCCCTCATCAAATAGTTCTTGTCTCGTCCCTCATGAATTTTTGCATCCAATTTCTTTTTTTGGTAACAGCTCTCCCTCATCAAATAGCTCTTGTCTCGTCCCTCTAACAATTTTTGCATCCAATTAGCTCTCGTCTCGTCCCTCAAAATTTTTGCATCCAATTTCTATTTATTTTTTGCATCAGCTCTCCCTCATCAAATAGCTCTTGTATCGTCCCTCAAAATTTTTGCATCCAATTTTTATTTATTTATTTGCAGCAGCTCTCATCTCTCACCCTGATGTTCTCATCTCTCAAAATAAAATTTTGCATCAGCTCTCATCCCTCAAAAACTTTGCATTAAAAAAATTCGGCTCTCATCCTTCAGTGCTATCTCTCTCTCTCTCTCTCTCTAGATTTCTGAAATTCAGCTCTCGTCCTTCATTGCTATCTCTCTCTCTAGATATCCAGATTTCTAGGTCCTCCTCTCTCTAGATTTCCAGATTTCTAGGTCCTCCTCATTGCTATGGTACCATGAAGAAATTTAGATAACAATGTTTGTGTAAATTCTCCACACCCATAGAGAGGGATGTGGGTTCTATTTATAATAGTTATGTACTCATCCATGACTCAATCAAAGATGTGTTTACCACAAATATGTACAGATAGAAAGATATTACCATACAAAGAGATTACAATATATCATGTTAAATCCTTATTATGTTAATCCTTATCATGATCATCTCTTTCTAGATCATTATCATCATTCTTATTATATTCGAGTGGGGCACCATTCCTTGTAAAATTCTTCAGTATCTCAAGATGCCCCAATATTTAAGGTGTAGCCCCTTTCCCAAACATAGTAGCTTAAAATATGTGGTATGGATTTTATTTCTTGTATAGCATGGTTTATTTGTTTTTAGTAAGGCACTAGTTAACATTATCAAGTATTTATTTAAAAGCTGAGCCATTTTGGTCTTTGTTTGTTAGGGTTTTTTGCCCCCTCTAGATGCTTCTCACCATGTGCGAAAGCGTGAATGGTCGGAATTTAGAAAAGGTTATTCTATTTTAAATATCATTATCTAATGTTTACTTGATTGCTTGATGTTCTTTTTTCTGTCAAATTATTCTATGAAAGCTAGGTGTATAGTAGTATTATTTTAAATCCTCTTTCTTGTTTTTCACAGGGAATGATTTCTTTTGATTCTTTGATTTAATTCTTAGTTGCCATTAGTGGTTGAACGTGAAGTTTTTTGTTATTGATTTATTTATTTTTATGTTAATGGTAGTTAATGTTAATGGTGGGGAGATAACCCCTGAATTTTGTTTCATTTCTTGTGCCTTATGTATTGGCTAACAATGGTTAATACCATTGCTTTGTTCTCTGTCCTGATATACTGCATCTAGTTCTGTTTTCTATGAAAATCAAACTTCTGAATGGGATAGGAGACCTTTTGCATGGTATCAAAATTTAAAATGTGGAAACCAAGTCACGATTTTGATGACATTTCCACTAAATCCTTTCTGAAAAGCCAGTATTCATTTTCCATGGCTGAGCTAGTAACCCTTGATCACTTTCTCTTGCTTTACAGGGATGACAAGGTTTCAAATGTAATTGTTATAATTTGTAGACATGACCTCTTATGTATAATGTTGTACTTATTTACTAGGACTATTATAAGGGAACCATGTGGGTGGGGTGACGATTCCGCTCCAGAATCTCGATCCCATGGTTCTTGCAAGGGATATTGTAGGGACTCCGGTTTTTCGATCTTGGGATCTCGTTCCCAAAAAAAGGGGACCACGTTCCATCCATCAGTGAAATCCAGTTCCATTTCAAAATAGATCCCTGCTCCCATCAACCATGGTCCAAGGTTTTAGTACATTAAAATCTTGGGTTACATGTTTATGGGATCTACTTTCATTAACAAATGATTCCATGTTAGAGATTGCCATTGTCCCAAGTTCTCATTATTTAGGAATCATAAGTTCCCTGATGTTAAAATCCAGTCTTTTTTTTGCATAGCACAAAGTTTCATTATTTTGGATTCTTAATTTGAACAAAGCATAGTCTAGAGTGACTCATTGTTTTATTAAGTTTTATTGTGTAAGCCATCCCTCTTAGTTGTGAGAATATATATTTCATTTAAAATCTTGTATTTATGATGTCCTATTTTTTTAGATTCTTAAATTACAATGATGGATCCTCTTAATTGTGAGATGCGAATATATGCTTTCATTTCACTCTTTAAAAATCTTCTTTTACATCAGAGAGAGAGATAGAGAGAGAGAGAGAAGTTCATCTTGTCCTCTTGCCCTTTCGGAAAGCCAGCCTTTGAGAAACAATGAAAGCAGAGGAGACTACATTCGAAGAAGGTGACCTTTGAGTAGTAGGATACTGAGTTGCTGGGGACTCCGAGGGAATGATGCACGCCAAACTTATGTGATGGTGTGAAGATGTAGTGGGAGGGACATGCCTTGGTAATGGAGCACTCTGAGAAGCCTCATCATCCGCATCAATGCGGTCGCCTCATGCTTCTAATGCCCCAACATCATCCTCGAGGTGATCATCATCAGGATGAACATCCCATCCTTTGTAGTTTTCCGCATAGTCTGATCGTAGTCTACTTAACAATCTATCATTGTGATGAACATAAACCAATGACTTGGAGCATTGAGCATTTAACATGTTCCGCTTAACATTGTAAATATAATTATATGCACTCCAACACCTCTCAGCACATGATTAGTTGACACTCTGAGACAACACCTTAACAACTAGTGAATATAATTCAGGACCTCACCATATAGATCCCGCCACGAAATAACTAACATTGTTCCTCTGTAAAAAATGAATGTCAGGAGTAAGAAGACTGCTTTATTGCATACAAAATTATTGATGTGTTGTCATATTTTGCCCCTCTCATTCTCGTCTGGGTACAACATCTCAAGCACTGCAAGATAAGACGTTGATACTTCTTTATCGAGGTGTGGCTTTAGCCTCTTCTCCCTGTCAAGAGTTGACATAGTTAACCATTCCCGAGAGTGATACTTAGGAATTAAAACATATGCCAAATATAGTTTAGAATCTCGATATTAGAGCAAGAGGAACCTGTTATATGGCATACTTAAACCTCGATTCCTTAACAAAGAGAACTCGTACTAGCTCTACTTGACAACCTCATTTTTATGTATAGTGGAGCTTAGATTCATGCTAGTCAAAACATCAAACCCCATGACATAGAATCTCGTTCCCATAAACCTAAAAATGTCGTTCCTTGTCTTGTTCATTTACGGACACCGATCCTAACCCGAGGGAGCTTCCATTGTAGGACGGTTTGGCAAATCCCTAACTGATCCTACTTCCGTCTCCAACAACTATGCTTTTGCCCTTGTTTACACCAAAGCAGTGAGTGTGAATTTGCTTCACCAAATTGTTGTGTGGGTAAAGTGGAGATGTGCATCGCTGCATACCAGTGAAACTGAAGGGCAAGTTCTATAGGACAGCTGTGAGACCAGCTTTGCTCTACGAGGCAAAATGTTGAGCGGAAAAAAATAATATACCCATAGAATGAGTGTAGCGGAGATGAGGATGTTGAGATGGAACGAGTGGCAAGCCAAGAAGGGATAGAATTCGAAATGAATCAATTCCGGAGAATTTAGGTATGGCATCAATAAGCAATAAGATGAGTGAGAGTAGACTTAAGTGGGCTGGCTATGTATGGTGTCAACCAAGTATAACACCTATTAGGAGGTGCGAGTTAGTTCAAGTAGAAGGACTGAAAAGGGCAAGGGGCAGGCCCAAAAGGACGTGGTTGGAAGTGGTCCGAAAAATTATGGGGACTTATGGCCACACTGAGGGTGTATGGCCTTTAATAGAACAGAATGGTGGATCAAGATTTGTATAGCCGACCCCAATTAATTTGAAAAAGGCTACAATGATGATGATGATGATGATGATAATATGAGACTTAAAAAATATTGTTTCCTTTCCCTACTAAAGATAAGTTGTTTACAAATGTCTTGATGAGGGTATCCATGTTTTCTTGTTTGATTGGTATTTAGAAGATATCAATTTACAATTATAGTGTCCTACTTGTACATTTCTCGTAATGAGTAATGTTGTAATTGAACATTAGGGCTATTACCTTTGCCCTTTTTATATTTGTCTATCCAAAGCATTCAGTTTGAGAATACTTTATGGAAGATTCAGCAATGGAAATTATATTGGATGTTGTGAAATTTGAATAATTTGGACAATGCCATAAGAATCTTTTATACTTCATATATTTGGGGCTTTAAATTAACTTCTCCTGTTATTTACAGATATGAGAGTAATTTATTTTGCAATTGTCATGATGTAGAAGATATCCATGTGCAACTTTCCTGATTATTTTTCAGAACCTGTGGGGCATCGCTTTGACCTGTTAATCCACTGCACAGGTATAACCATGAAAGCCAAATCTTCGATGCCTGCCGGTACATTAGTTGATGTTGGCTTAAGCAAGGTATGGGTCTTGAACAGTGTTCGCAAAATCGAACTGGAATGGTTAACCGGACATGGGGCCAAAAGTGGTTTAACCGGCCTAACCGGTAAAGCGGCCGATTCAACCATTCTAATCGAGTAAGTCCCAGGGCGGTCAAAAAACTGTTGAAAAAAATAAAAAGGATACAAAAAAAATCTACTAAAATATGAAAAGCATATAAAGAATGATTAAAAGAAAACACATTCAAATGAAGTTGAAAATTAATGAAAAAAATAGATTTTAAAGTTGCCTAGGGGTATTTTTAAAAAATTTCGAAAAAGATGGGACAATATAAAAATGAGTTTTAAGGACCAAAACAATTTCTAATCTTTACCATAATGTAAAGAATCTTAAAAAATGTACTACAAATCAAATTCCTTATTTTTTAGATTTTATATATATTTCTTTGAATTTTTTTTTAAATACCGGTTGATCACCAAAACCGCAACTGGCAAGTGGTCGGTTCTGATCTAACCGGGCGGTTACCGGTTAGATCGCCTGGTTTTTCCAACATGGGTCTTGAATACCAATGAGACATTGTTTGTCCTATTGTCTACAGTAGATTGTATTGATTTCATCAATATCTTAAGCCTGAGGGGGTTAAGTTTAATATAACAAATGATGGTGAACTAGTATATCTTTCAAATGATGCATGACTCTTCAATAATAATAAAAAGTTATCTGGAGAGAGAACATCTTGTTCACCATGTTGAGATCCGTATGATGGTTCTTTATAGCTTATCATGAGTAGACTATTTCATTTGTACGTGTTTTGGATGATTGACTTGTAGGCTAATGATGGCTTGTATTGGGGTTTCATTACGAATTTGTTATTCTGTCAGTTTTGAAGTTACATAGGTTATTTGTCTAGTTAATGTCATCAAGTGCATCTTCAATAATGTATAAGGAAAAAATAACTGGTGCCATTCACTTGGCAGCATCGAGTTTTGAAGTTTTGATGCACCACTCCTATTGGAGTGTTACAATACCAACATGACTAATAGGTCTGTAATAGTTATTCTCCAATGTATCATCTTGTTCAGGATTTAGATTATGATAAGTTACATCCATTCCAATGTTGGAAAATTCCTAGGTGGCCAAATTCCTAAAATGTCTGGGCGCTAGTTAGGCGGGACAATTAGGCAGCTCACGTCTAGGTGCTGCCTCGAGACAATTTGTCAAATGGTAGAAAAAACACTCTGACTAGGGTCAAAATTTGTCATTTTTCCCCTAAAAAGGGGGAAAAAGAATTTTGGGGGACATTCTAAACCCCCAAAACCAAATCCGTGCCATCTAGAGAGAGAAAAACTTCCGAAAAACCTCTCTTTTGTGATTTATCTAATGATCGATACATTTTCGATTTTTTCGATTTCTTCCCAAAACAAAGGCAATAGTTCGTGGGTATTTTTGGAGCTTCTAGTAGTCGATTTTGAGGACTTTTGGCGACTCAATAGATGGGGTTTGCACCAACATAGATTTGATTTTGATATTTTTAGAGTATTATTTCAGTATGACATCTGAATATTTTGATTTTTTTTGCTATAACGTATTATGTTTTGAATCATTTAATTTAATTTTTTTTTTAAAAAATTTCCTTTTGTGATATATTTTCATTTTTTAGTTGAAAGATTGATTTATTTATTTTTTGTGATTTATTGATTATTAACTCATTTGAACGAAGAAATTGGTCCTATATCAAATTGTTTTATAAATAATTGGTTCTTATTTTGTACGATATGTGATGTTTTGATATCCTCTTAGTTTTGTTTTACTTTTTTGATATGTGTACATATTTTTAGATGGAACATATACCAATTTGGACTTATATTTTGTGAACAGTCATAAACTTTGGATGAAATTGATATTTTGTGAATATTTGATATCCAAAACCAAATCTTATAGATATTAATTAATGGATAATAATTATAATATAACTTTTTTCTTAATTAATGGTCCACCCGTCCCTGTTCCTAGGCAGGCATCCGGCCGCCTAGGCAGCCAAGCCCCCAAAACACCTAGGTGGACACCTATACCTTTTTGAACACTGATCTATTCCTAGTGCCATTATTACATGAACTTGGAATTCCTCAAAATCTTGCATGGGATCACCAACTTTTAGCACATGCCAAAGAAACTTGGATTTTTTATCTCATGCTATTTTATACTCCATGGTTAAGGTTTCAATTATTTGATCAGGCCTCATAATTCTTTGTAATGTAGTGGAAAAGTAATTTATTAAGGTAAAAGGGGTAGAAAAATGCTTTTTTATAAGGGTTTGGTTTGTATAAGGTGCCAACCTTAAACAAGCAAAGTACTACTAAATTGTGCCAAAAGATGTAGTTCTATTGCTGGAAATCTCTGTGGTGGCCTAACAATTTATTTTTGCCCCTAATCATGAAATTTAAAACCCTAAAAATGATGTAGATATGTATATCTATGAACACTTCACATTTCTTAAAATGGACGATCCAAATAATGCGTTGCAAGATCCACTATTTTCGGGACTTGAAATCATTTCTTCCCCATATCCATATATCTCGAGGTCAAGATGATCAATTGGAGGGTTAGTGGCATCTCAACATTCTCTTCTAGTGGGTTTTTGAGGTGCGCCTTATGTCTATAATATAAGGCTGACACCTTATATAAACTTTTTCCTTTTTATATTGGAAAAATTTTATATAAGGTTGCAACCTTAAAATGTAGAATTATATATGCACCTCAAAAATCCATTAGAAAAGATTGTTTTATTTTGAAAAACCCTCTAATTGATCATCTCGACATCGATGCATGAATATAAAAAAAAACAAAAGAATATTTTGAGTCCCGTAAATAGTGCACCTTCCAACACATTATCTAGACCATTCATTTTCAAGATTTTCATATGTTTATAGATCTACTTGATTTTAACCATATTTAGAGTTTAAAATTTTATAATTAAATATGAAAATGGATTTTAAGATAACCCTAATAATTTTTTATACCAAAATTACATGTTATGATAAAATTTGGAAGTGTGCCTTAATTGGATTGTTTAAGGTTGCAACCTTATAGAAACCACACCCTTTTATATTACACATTCTGTCAATATTTGTGATAATTATGGTCCACATTCTGTCAATATTTGTGATAATGATGGTCCACATTCTGTCAATATTTGTGATAATTATGGTCCTTGATTATCTAGAGGGCTTGCAGAAAAGCAACATTGTCTCTCTAAGGACAAAGTCCTTGATTACGTGTAGCCATTTTATATCCAAAAAATGCCCCTCTTTAACTCGTATTCCTGCACTCAGACACTGCTGATATGCTTCTTTCAACAATTACAATATTCATTTGAGCAATTACTCGAGCACGTATTACCACTCTGAGAGCCTTTACTACTGTAGTCCTCCATGTTATTTACTTTACGTAAGCCATGACCTTTTCATTGGCAGCTATAGAAAAAAAAAGAACTTATGGTACAATAGTTATGCATGTTATATGTATTGAAGTATTGATTGGGAAAAAGGGTCTGAGCAGGAAGTTATGGTCGAGCAAGTTCTTGAACGCAGATTACGAAGAACTGTAAGCATCGGGAATGATTGACATCTCGAACCAGGTAATGAAGAATGACCTTGATTTATGTTTTTTGGGATTTTTTTTAGATTTTATTTTTAGATGTGAAGGAGATTTCATGGTAATTTTGTCTGCATAGTGAGTAATTCGTTTTATTGCAATAGTTGATCTTCTTGAATTGATCCTTTAGAACTTGTGATGCAAAGTTGATGATGCAAGACAAGATGTATCTTATTTTGGAAATTTTCTTATTAAGTTTTGAGGATATATTTTTGGAATTTTCTAGGGTTAATTTTTTTTGGGGTTTTAAGTTCCTTTAGGGATTCTAGGATTTCTTATATTGTTTTAAGATTTTAGGAGATCTTTATAAAAGTGATTAGAATACTTATGGAGTTACTTGTTTTATTACGAGTAAAAGTAACATTACGAATTCTATTTTAAGTGAAGGGACAAATTCTATTTTAAGTGCAAGGATTTATGGGGTATTTTTATATTGTTTTAACTTAAGTGGGGTAGTTTTGGTCCCTTTTTTTATCATAATGCAATAAAAGAACCTACGGTGTTAGGATTTCTAGTACTTTTGGGGCATGAAGAGTAAAAACAGACTGCAAATAGTGCTTGCAAGACCTATCTAGGGTTTTGTGGTCACTTTTTTGTACAAGGAACGCCAAATCGACTTGAATATGGCCTGTTTTTATGGTTATTGAACTGTTTTGGGCCTCTTTTCTCTATTTTCCTACATCAAATTGGTATTAGAGCAAGACAAGTTGTATCTTATTTTTTCTATTAAATTTGTAGGATGTATTTTTTGGAATTTCTAAGGTTGTTTTTTTTGGGGTTTTAAGTTATTTTAGGGATTCTAGGATTTTTTATATTTTTTAAAATTTGAAAAAATATTTAGAAAAGTGGTTAGAATACTTATAGAGTTATTTGTTTTACGAAGGGTAAAAGTAATGTTACAATTTTTATTTTAAATGAAGGAACTTATAGGGTATTGTTTATAATGTTTTGCAATTTGGCATTCCTTTTCCTAACTCTCCTCTACTGACACCTTTATGTATGTAGTTTGGACTATTCGGCATCTTTGACAGTGATAGTGGTGTAACAGCAGCAAAGGCTGCTAATGGTAAGTTTCTTTCCTTTTGGATGTGACACTTGTGTTTATTTGATGGATCATTTGAAAATCCATGAAAAGTTCCATAGATTTCTGCAAATTTGTGAGCCACCTCTTAAACCAATTTCCACCATCTTTATTTTGGCAGTTCCTCTGTTCTTGTCCAAAAAAAGGAAAAAACAAAAAATGAGGTATCCAAGCTTCCATAAAGATGATATAAAATAGCTTTGTTGCTTCAGGGAAATGTAATTAGCTACTTAGATTGAGCCTATTTACAAATTGGAAGTGGTTAGTTTCTGTTAATGAATGTAAATCATCTACTGCATGTTTTATAGTTTATTAGCAATGAGGGATATATTGTATAATTATTAAGATCAGTAGAAAGTGAAAATAGGGGACATAGAAAGGGAGAAAATCTAAATTGATTTGAACTAGTGTAGGAACTTGGTGTAGGAACTTGGGATTTGCAGGGCCTTTATTGAATATTTTCAATGAGGGACAATTTATATGATTGGATTGTAGGATGGTGGTAATTGACCGAAGCCCATGCAGTTAAAATTACATGTCTGCTTGTATGTATTATTTGCACATTTTTTTAATGGATATGCTTAGCTATAATTTTTCAAAAAAAAATGGAGTCTTCGTGATGTTCCTTGGCACTCTGTACCTAGTTCATCTCTGGTATCTCTCTCTCTCTCCCCCTCACTCCATCTGCCACCAAGGCGTGGTTTCTCTAATAATTGCATCTGAAAATGTGATGGGCTCTCCGATGTATTTTTCTATTGTTGGGTCATCTTGGTGCTCTGAAACTCGACTGCAGGGGAGTCTGTCTCGCACATGAAACATTATCTCTGCCACTATGGCGTGGTTTCTTCAATAATTGCATTCTTTTCTTTCGTTGGGTCATCTTGGTGCTTTGAAACTACTACAATGGAGTCTGTCTCGCACGTGAAACATTATATTGGGTGAATGTGGGAAGTTTAAAAATCTGAACACCTAAATTTTTGCAGAAATTTCTCAAAAAGAAAATTACAATAAAAAGTTATCTTTTCTGTAATTTCCCTTTTGATCATGTTCCTCTTAAATTTGATTGGCTTCTATGCCTTTAACATCTAAGAATATATTTTATGTAACTTTATGATTGTCCAGGATCCTCTTAAATCTCAAAACACTGGGTACACACATTTGAGTGGCTTTTGTGCTGAATGTAAAGTCATATCTCATTTGTTAGAATGTATAGACTCCAATCTTCAACTCAAAATAACTTCCTATAAGAAGGAGAGGTAAAGGAACATACCTGAACCCAAATATAGATTGTTATTTCATGGCACAATTTTTTTATTTTATTGGTAAAATCATTATTGTTATTGGAGAACATCTGGATTTTTTCCATGACCGGTAATATCTCGTAAATTGCAGCAGAGTTGTGCATATCCATCTTGGGGACCCTCTTTGTGTCAATCATTTTGTGTTATCTGCAACATTTCTTTCTTTGCGTAAGATTGGGATAATTTTTAATGTGATAATTTGGTTTTGTTATTCTCTTATCCAGAATGCTGCCTAACGTGGTTGCTGATTTCCTTTTGAGTCCAGAAAGAAGAGAGAAAGTTGTTTCCCTCCCTCACTCCATCTGCCACCAAACTCGACTGTAGTGGCGTCTGTCTCGCACATTAAACAATCTCTGCCACTAAGGCATGGTTTCTTCAATAATTGCTTCTGAAAATAGGATCGTCTATGTATTGTGTTTTGTTGGGTCATCTTGATGATTTGAACTCCTTGGATCTTCAATGTATTATCTATGGTTGGGTCTCTAAGAACCCACTTCGTTTAGATGAAAAACAACAGTCTCTTAAGAAGCGTAGGTCCCCTTTAGAATTATCCTTCCATGTGACTGTGGAATAATCTTTTGTTATTGATTTATTTTTTCACTTAACAGACATGTAGGGCATGACACATGTATTTCAATTGCGTCACTGGTCATTGACAAGCAGAAGGAAGGAGCAATCCAAAAAGCCCAATTATTTAGGACTAATTGTCCCCACTTTGTCCTGGTATGAGGCGCACATTAGTTCTACTGCATACATGGTGGTGAGTGTTTGCTTCTTTTTTTGATAGAACATGTAATTTTTTATCGGAAATTGTATGTAAAGGCATGTGTATAAAATTTTTTATCGGAAACATAAAGAAATACTTTCCACCATGAACATGGTAGAAACTAATGACCTCTTCATAACCCCGACAAAGTGGGGACAATTAATCGTAAATGATTGGGCTTTTTGGATTGCTCCTGCATTCTGCTTGTTAGTGACCGGTGATGGTGATGCAGTACATGTATCATGCCCTAAATGTATTTTTATTTGTCAAGTGAAAAATTAAATCAATAACAAAATATTATTCCATTCACATAGATAATTCTAGAGGGACTTACACTTCTTAGGAAACCATTGTGTTTCTTTTGTTGGGTCATCTTCAAGGAGATCTTGGTGAATCATAAAAAGATTGTGGCAGCAAAAGTCATCAAGAAACAAAAATGCAGCATGGTAAATGCAAAGCTTAAATTTTGTTTGTGGGATTGACGGTAACCTGAAGTTTGGGAATGGCCAAAGATATTGATGGTGTGTAAAATACCTTTGGAGATGGAGCTCTCCTGAAATTGGCAACAACGTCACAGGCAGACAAAGAAGGGTTGATTTTAGTTTGCATTTTCTATTTATTTATTGCTTAGAGAGGAGTGGATGGGATTTATTACGAGGGGGAAGTTTTGGGCGATTGAGTTAAAGAAACATGCGACAATAAAACTAAGGTGGTATGAACTCCTGTAATCTGACTTTTAGCTTCCTTTGGAACATTTACTTGCTGCTGACATATCCAATAATAAAATGTGTCCTTGAAGGTGTCTGTGGGATTGGACACCACAACGTGGGAACTGAGAATCGGGGTGCCACCACTACCCAGCCCCTTTCTTATAAATTGTTCGGATTAGATACAAACATTTTGTAAAATACTCATATAAGTTGTAGACATATTGGTTGGTTCAGGTGAGGGAGATCGAAGGTTTGAACCTTGAAGTTTGTCCTAGAAAACCAAATAGGCTGACCAATCCCATTGATAACTTTTTTATTTTGGACATGGTTTTTATGAGTCTTAGAAATGAGTCACCTCATAGAAATCTATTTTTGAGATGAATCTTTTGACCTGATTTTCAAGGACATGTAATCTCTAACGTAGAGATCATGAATATGAAAAAGTAAATAAATTGACAATTAAAAATAATAATTATATTAAAAAAAATTGGACCGTTAGTTTCAATTGTTTTTAGATGGGCCACCTATTTGCATCCAACTTTAATATGGATGCTTTATACCTAGAGGACCACAAATATAGAAATGCAGCCCCTGTTGCATGAAACAATTTTTCTTTTATTTTTCCCTATAAACAGTAATTGAAGAACAAGCTTTTCTTTTCTTTTGTCCCCTAAGCCCTCGGGTCCATCTCAAATCCTAGGTTGCATGTTCCACTGCCTGGTATCGAGCTAGAGAGAAAGAAGAGATTTCTAGAGAGAGGAGAGAGAATGGAACTATGAAATATAGATGCATAAATTTTTGTTTTCTAACTTTTCTTTGCCCTGTTTTTTATTATGCTTCTTCACGTATATCTGGACCATTTTCAAAGCGGCAAAGAGATGGATTTAAGCCAGAATTGTATTTTGATTTAAGATGTGTTTTACATCCTAAATCTATGAAAAATTGAGTTGGATTATTAAGTCTGGCTACTCGCAATAGATTTTCCACACATATACACACGAGCTTATGTGAAAAACTACCGCCAGATTGTAGCCTAATGGTGAATAGTTTCTTCAGTTAGACACTGGGCTATCTTGTTTTGATTGAACGATTCAGAGTGTGTTTTATTTTTGTCTGAATTATTTTATCTAAAATTTGTCTGTGCATTGATTCAATTGAAGCTTATATGTGAGAGCAATGATCCAATGCAACGGTTGTATTATAGTATAATCTAATGATACTTCTAGAAACCATGTTTATGGTATTTGTATAACCTTAAATTTTGCACACACTCTCTTCATCTCAATAATCAATACCAAAAAAAAAAAATTTATTTTAAACCCTAAATATGGTCAAAATGAGTTCCCTCCAAAAACGAATCTAGACCATTCATTTTGTGAATATCAAGATTTTAGCCTTTATAAACTCAAAATTATTTTTTCTTTTTTAACATTGTTTATCTAATGATATAAAGCCATCCAAAAAAGTTGAAAATGAAAAAAACCAAAAAGGTTGAAAATGAAAAAAACCTTCTAAGACCTAGATCTAAACATCTCACCAAAATGAACGGTCTATGTTAATTGGGCTAAAAAAATACTTTTTAAGTTGTGTTTTCAAGTTTTTCTTCTTTGTGATTGTTCATTAAAATGAAAAGAGTATATATTTCAAAATTTGAATCAAACAAATAGTTAAAAGATAGTTTTTTAAGGTTGTTGCATCATATTATTATTATAACGGTTGGATGAAATCATTGCCCGTCCTTAAATGCAACTATAATTTTACAATAAGAGAGCATATAACGCCCGTCCTTAAATGCAGTTATAATTTTACAATAAGCGAGCGCATGTCATTCTCACATGGCAGCATGCTATACACTTACACCCTCACAAAAGAGCTAATTAAAAGGGTTGTTTTTATCTATAAATTTGGGATCTATATAAGTACCATAAGATTATTATTTACAAAAAAAAAAATTGAATTTTAGTTCTTGAACACTGTCAAATATTGGATAGTCTCCCTTCTATCTTAACCCTCGCCGAAAGTCTCCATTCTATCTTAAACCCTCGCCGAAAGAGTTAGGAGGGTTGTTTTGATCTATGACTTTGCAATCCAAGTGAATAACTAGATAATTTAGATATAAAAAAGAAGAAGAGAGTTTTGAGTTTTTAAACATTCTCGAATATTGGATGGTCTCCATTCTCTCTTAAAATGCTGTTTTTTTCAAACATGAATTTGAATTTTTTTGTTTCTCCTGAGGTTGCTAGGTGGGATGAAAGGGTTATATCCCCAGATCCTAAAAAGCGTCTGTTGAAGAAAGGGTTATACCCGATGGAATGGAAGAAATGTTTTCTGCAAAAGCCTCGGTTGACTTGCAACATTTCATTATGGAATTTTTTTTATTGACATACGGCTACATACAAGCAATTATATTAGGGGGAGAGAGAGAGGGAAAGATAGAGAGTAGGTAAGAAAATGAGACAATCTTTCAGCAAACAAAACCAAAGATTATAAGTTTTCCACACAAATTCCTTAAGAAAACAAATATCCATACTCAAGCCAACAACCACACTTAACCTCAACATAGAGCACCAATGGGCCTCTCATCTCCAAGTAGACAAGTCTTCCAAAGTCATAGAAGTCACACTACATTCCTCCTAAAAAAAAGAAATGCCCATGTTCAATTATAGGAGTCCATACAAGAGTTCAATGTCGATTTAAGTAAAGAAGTAGAACAAACTATCACATTACCTGGTCAACTAGCCATATGATATAGCTTGGTTTGGTAAACTTTGGAATGGCTGGTGGGGTGCTTCTCTATTTTTATGCTCCATTTCAAGCCCTAAAAATGTGTATGTTAAAAGTGTCATTCCTCGCCCTAGAAAGCGCAAACACACATGCATCACCTTCCTTCAAATTGTTACTGGTCACAAATTTTTTCCACCCACTGCTAATTCTAGTAACTCCCCTGGTCCATGTCATCTTCGCATGCCATGAATTTTTCACTTTTGGAACTTGGAGTGTGATATCCTGGCCCTTTGTCAAGACCTTCAAAGCTAAGAATTTCTGTGGAATTGTCTAGACATGCACAAAGATAAGCAACTTAATGCTAAACTTGTTAGAAAAGAAGGATAGTAAACAAGAATAAACAAAAAGGGAAATAATCATGAAATTTTGAAATAACCTGGTGTACTATGTTATATGGTACTCCATAGCTATATCCATTGTCTATTGCCACTGATGGACGGTTGGAGATTTATAGTAACAGGGTCCAAAGGGACATTCATCTTGTGGGTTTAAACATCACCAACCATTCCTTTGTTAAAATGGGGTGTGGATAAAGAACCCGAGTACTGGTTATAGTATAGTCCACCATACTATGGTGTTGTACTTTCCCAAAACAAACATTCCTTGATTACCTTCAATAGCAGTCCTAGAAATGCAAGAATTTTTCCTTTTCTTAATTGATATACATGCATGATAATTCCTCCACACACATGCACAAATACCTTAGATTGCTTCATTACCTTCTGTGCTGTACTTTCCCAAAACAAACATTTGTTGATTACCTTCAATAGCACTTCTAGAAATGCAAGAATTTTTGCTTTTCTTAATTGATATACATGCAAGATAATTCCTCCACACACATGCACAAATACCATAGATTGCTTAATTACCTTCTACCTTCTATAGCATTGTAACAAGACCAATCCTTCATGCGTGTACACACATTGATACTACATTGGACGCTGGTTTTCCTATTTCTCGGAGTAAAGGTAACTGACATTAAGTGCTGGCTTTCCTATTGCTGAAAAGTAACAATATTGCATTCCAGTAACAAGAATGATAGATGATTTTGAAGACAATTGTTTTCACTATGACATTAGAATGTCCTTTATTTTCTCCTCAGATGAAAATGATGGCATTTAAAATCATAAGGAGAATACTCACTGAATCAATGTCTTGAATTCCTTAGCAAGCCAAACTTGTTTACAGTGAACCCCAAGGATCCTCTTTCTTTGGTCACCTCACTACCAACCTAATATGACTCTCTAAGAGCCTATCGACAAATTGACCATTACTGTGATCATAAGACATATACCAACATGATCTTGGTGAACTTTGCAAGACCTCTAATGGAGGTAGCACCTTACTCTTCCCCCAAATAAAACTCTTTTTGGCATTGGATCATTCATCGGTCTCAAAAGTGCCCTTTTGGAACATCCACACAAACCTAAATACGAAAGCTTTCAATAGTTCTCCCCATTGCATTCATACCAAATCCACACTAGTTTTATCCATGTGATTACTATAGGTTTAATCTCTAATAAGTTTACATTTTACCAACATTTCGTAGAATTTTCAGTTTGCAACAATATTTTTTAAAACAATCAGATAGAGGTAACAGTAATTGAATGGTACCAAAGAAACCCATTCTACCAATAAGCTCAAACTACCCTTTAGACTACATGACTCTTCTCTCTGTTCCTAAAAACTTCCCCAACCTCCATTCCCATAAGCATATTCTCTAGCAACCCAATCCAAGAGAATAGTGATATTGAATAGCAAGAGGCCAAGCTCCAAGCAAATATATGTTAATCAGGTTTTCACATTGACAGATAGCATAGAGCAGCAAAAATTTTGACACAACAAATGATATGATAACAAAGTCATATGATAGCAACAAATCATTTTGTCACAGTTCCAACAAATAGTTATGATTCACAGTATCTCCACAATAGTCACAATTCAGACAGATTCATGGTCTGCATAGTAGTTTGTACTTTTAGATTATTATTCAAAATATAGTCATCTTGAACTGATGGTCTTTTTTCCATGTCTTGATTAAGATAGAAGATATCGTACATTGAAAAATTCATGGAACAAATTGGGTCAGTAGCTCGTAAAATCCTCCTCTACGATGGAAGAGTTCATCTGAATTTGTTTTTTTGGGTGAGTCAGTGGGGAGAGGGCCCCTACCCTTGGTAAGAATTGAACCTAGGACGTAGCGTGAGTTCATCTGAATTGGTTTGTGACTAAAACAAAACTTGACATACATTCAAATATCTCTCTTATATTCAATAACGTTTGGAAAGCAACAAATTCCGGGTCAATGTCTGAATAGGGTTGTTAAATTGTTTCTTCAACTTCTTTTTTTTCTTGTACATTAGCTTTTGTTTTATAGAAAGTATCCTTAAATGTATTTTCTTTTACAAACACAATTGAAAAAAACAAAGTAACCTATCTAAGAGAGAAGGTACCGTGAGACACCCTATCTCCTACTCTCAGTAGCACCATTTGACTCCATGCTCGTCTGGGTGATCAAGGCGCACACCTTTTATCCCATAGCACTTCATTGCAATTGAGTTGAACATACTCTATTCCAGTTACAATTTATGGTACTACTGTAACTAATGGTAAGCCACATTAGTGCCATAATCTCTAAGCAAACTTTCTTCCCATTGACTTATTTTCTCAAAAACCAGTTTTAATTTGAAGGGAACTAATAGACTATCATATGGAACTTGAAGGGAATCTAAGACATTTTTTAGTTTTTTGTACTAATGACATTCATCTGTTCCATTATAGTAGCATGGACAACTGTTTTGTATACTCTTAGAAGGGTAACTTTCTGTCATCATTTTTACTTTGATGTACCACCTTCCCTAGATGTCTACTGCTGAAAATATAAGTTTTTGTTTTGGATATATAAATAGATAGCCAGATAAATAGATACAGTTCCATGTATTATTTTTGACATACTTGTTAGTGATATATCCCTTGAATAAGAAAGCTTTTTGAAAAAGGATTAAAAAGACTAAATAACAAAAAAAAAAAAAAGGGATAGTTAAGGGAACGCACTAACCACTCGTTTCCTATCCATATCCATGTTTGATAACATGCTCAACAAGTTGGCTTCCTTATTTATATGATAGAATTCAGTGATAAATAAGCATGCCTGGGTAATGGTAGTCCTGCTCCCCTTACGGAACCAGAGCTTCCTCCATTGTGTAATTTTAGAGTCAACCTCCCAGAAGCTTGGGCACAAAAAATTTACAATCAAGATGTACAATTTCATGTTTGAACTTGAAGGAATAACAAGTCTAGCTTAATAAATGTGTGCCTAATTGATTGGCATGCAAGGTTTCAAGCATTACTAAAACTAAGACGAGAGGAATAATTCATGATACAATAGTGAAATTCCTCAGACAAAAGAAGATTATTAGATGACTACAGAATATATCAACCATGTTAGAACAAAATTATTTGAACTATGAAAAATAAAGAATGTGAAAAACTAGATTGTGAATTTTATGCTAATAGTTATAACACATTACATTCACTAGAATATTACCCTATTATATGTATACTAGAATGTGTGCAACTCAATCATTGTTCATAGATTGATACATTGTGCCCTATAAAACAGATAAAAACCTAGTTTAAAATATTTCCTACATAAAAATTTTTGGAAAAAATTTCCTTGAATTGTTTTGGTAAAACAATAACATGGAAGGCAAGTACATGCAATTTTCATGGGAAAAAGAAGGAAACACTCACCACCATGAATGTGGTGGAAACTAATGAGCACCTCATAGGCACGACGAAATGCGGACAATTAGTCCTAAATGATTGGGCTTTTTGGATTGCTTCTTCCTTCTGCTTCTCAGTGACCGGTGACGTGGTTGAAGTATATGTGCGATGCCCTACATGTTTGTCAAGCAAAAAATTAAATCAATAACAAAAGAATCATTGATAAAATATTCTACAGTCACATGGCAGATAATTCTACAGGTACTTACACTTCTTTGGAGACCATTGTTTTTCAGCAATACAAAGAGGGTTCTCAGATGCTTCAACAATGGCTAGTGGACAATCTGGCATATTTTTCTCTACTGGACTATGTTTCTCAAAGCACTCAACATCGAATGCATCCTCTCTCTCACATCCAGTTTTATTAAATATTTTGATAAGAAAATGAGTATCACCATCATAGTAAAATACTAAGAAATCTCCATCATTCAATGAATGGTCTTTGACAAATTTCTTCCATCCTCTAGAGAAACACAAGGCACCCCTAACTTCTTCAACTTCAACATTCCAATTGTTTCCACTTGGGCCCTCCAAGACAGCTTCATGAAATATTTTCTTGAAGTTATGCCGAAAAGCTGGTGGAATGAACTAAAAAAATACAAAAGTTGATTTAACCACTACATTGTATGAAAAAGATGAAATAGTATGCCCTTCTTTTGATAAGTAACATGATACCTTACTTATAAACCAATGTTAAAAAACAAGGCTACGATTTGGCAGGCTCAGGAGTTTTAGTCTTCCTTATTGATTAAGCCACGTATGTCAAGGACTTCATCGAGTTTGTACAAGTAATGGTAATAAAATACAGGAAAAAGCCCAGTTTGGCCCGTTCTCACATGAACTTAGCACCATACCGAGTAAGAGTAACTCGGAGGATTCCGAGTGCAGAGTGAACTTGCCTAAGTTTAGAACATTGTTATATACACAAGAATGACATGAACCTTTCTAAACAAATTTTGGATGGCTTCCTACTCTCTATCAAATCTTACTTTTCTCATAATTTCTTTCTTTTAGTTTTTCTCTTTGTATTTCTTTTTTATCTCTATCCTGTTTTCCTATAAGTTATTCAATTCTAGAATTTATTGACATACAAGAAAAGCAGCAAAAGCTCATTCACACGCATACCAAGTTACTAACATGCATCTGACAACTTGACCTACAATCATGTGTAAGATGATTCATTTTACTATATGATTTAAACTTAAAACTTTAAAGAGAAACACCCATAAAAATGCCATGAATGCTGCTAATCATGCCAGAATTCACTTGACAATTGCATAAGAAAAAGTTTTAGTGCTAATGTTTGAGTTTCCTGTACGTTGCCAACACCTCCCCCAACTATTAGATGTCAACAAGGGACGGCAAAGGGGTGTTGATCTGCTGTTCAGATTCACTCAGAAAATTTGATGCGCTTTCATCATAGAAATGCACACCCACCGGCCAAACCATCTATTGTTGGGACAGATGGTTGGGAAGGTGCTTAGTGCACTGTAGAAATTCGAGTACTAACATGGCATACAAACCTTTTGTGTAATACTTAAAAAAAATCATTATCTACAATACAATACTACTTCAAATAATAGTACATTATGGCATTGCAAATAATGAACCAATGAAACAAAATACCATTTTATCCGTGCAAAAAATTGCCTGTCAAAAGTTTATGTGCTCTCACAAGCACCGGAGCATATTGTCCATTCACTCCCTCGAGTAAAACTTTATCTAGGAGTAATTGTGGAACTCAAATTTTAGGCACGTGATGTCCTTTATCTAGCAAGGCTAGTCGTAGGAAAAAAGAGAGAGAGAGAGAGGAAAATATTCATACTCTATGTGCATATGAAAAAATATAGCTCTAAAAGCTAAAGTTTGAAAAAAGAGATTTGTCTAACTTTGGAAGGATTAGAAAGTTCAAAAAAAATTAAAAAAAAAATGGTTCTTTTAGAAATGGGAGAAGTTTATATAGAGCCGAGGCTCTAAACAATCAAATTTGAGCCTACCTAAAAAATTTCACTAGAAGAGGTTGTTTTGATGCTCAAATATCTTCAAATTGATCATCCCGACATCAAGATGTATGGACATGAGAAAAAAATCGATTTCCAGTTTTGGAAATAGTGTATTTTGTAATGCAGTTTTGGACAATCAATTTTCACGATTTTCAAGTTTTCATAGATCAGTTGATCTACACTATTTTTGAAGCAATAAACTTTACAAATAAATATGAAAATATATTTTAAGGCTATCACAAAGATTTTCAGTAGCGAAACCATATTTCTCGACACTACTTGAAGGTAGGCTCTAATTTGATTGTTTAGAACCTAAGCTCTATACAAACCGCACCCTTTAGAAATACCCATTTAGTGATTCTAAAGTAAATCTTGAGAAATACTCATGACTAGCTCCAATGCTCAAGGAAGTAAATGTATAGTGTGCGCCCCCAGAAGTACGTTGTACTCCCTCATACATGTTATATTTAAGCACGGCATTTTTCCATTTTCACCCATGTATTTGCCATTCCCACCTAAAAAAGCCCATGTATTTCTGAAATAGAGCAAAATATAACCGAGAATAGCAGACCTTTTCAATTAAAACTTTTTCCCTCTTCATTTCATTATTTTCTAAAAGAATATTTAGGAAAATCGTTAAAAAAATATATCAGATTTCCTAGCCAAAAAAAATTACACGCATTATTCATCTGGAGATTCTTTCCATTTTCACCCATCTATTTAATATTCACACCCAAAAATTACTATTTTTCTTTTTCCTCGTGTTTTTGTGTACAAAAATATTAAAATAAAAAAATAAAATAAAAAAAAGTCAGAATAAATAATAGTTTATGTGTTGGGGTGCAAACCATCTATCTAATGATGGATATAAGTGATTATCCCCCCGAGGAAAAGGTAAAACGAATGCCTTGAAAAAATTTCCTAAAAATTATTACTTTTATTTTCTACTTTTTTTTAATACATTAATGATCTCCACTAGCGATGGTATATTCCTTAAAAATCAAGGTAATTTCAAAAATAAATTATTAAGGGGAGAAGGGGGGCCATTTCTGCATATGACTCTGGGACTCATAGAAACCCCTTGATATAATATTTGGAAAAATGTTCTACGAGTCAACAGGTGAAAAGGTGCAAGAGCACACTGACTCTTTAATGTCCTTCTGGGTGTGTAAAGCGTACAGGGTCAATTTAGATATGAACGGTGCCAAAAACATCCCAAAAAAAAAAGTAAATTTCAAGTTTGAATTTTTTTTCATCACCTGGCTTGGATGATAAATCCCTAAAATTTTAGATAAAAAATCCGAAGTTTAAACAATCCTTCTTTAAAGTGAGTATGTCAAAGTTTACCATAAAAAGTTAATGTGCTCTCAAAAGTTTACTTTTTCTTTTCTTTTCTTTTTTTAAAGGTAAAACTGTAAAAGAACAAGGGGAAAAGGCAAAAAGGTCCATGCCGATCCTAAGTCGCAGGTTTGAATGCTTTTATGGGGCTTTGGTCTCCAGTTAGAGAGAGAGAGAGAGAGAGAGGGGGATGAGATTTTTAGAGGAAGAAGAGAGAGTTATACTGTGAACATTGTCAAAAAAGACAAGTTATGTAGAGTGTAGAGAGAAAGTAAGAGAAATTAATAAGCTTAGATCTACTTCTATGCGTCCATTGCTCATCAATAGAAAGGGAAGCAGAGAAGAAACAACAAATGATAACTCTTCAGTAAAAAAACAGAAAATAAGGAAAGCAAAACAAGAGACAGAAATAACTAATCAGAAAGAGAGAGATTCAAAAAACCATGAAAGTTTTAGAGAGAGAATGAAAACCATGAAAATTTTAGAGAGAGAAAGACTCAAACAGCCATGCAAGTTTTAGAGCGAGTCTCAAACAGCCATGAAAGTTTTAGAAAGAGCTGGAGGGCATGATTCAAGGTTTTTACCAGTTGCTTGGAAAAATTGCCGAGCATGATCTTGAAGAAGCTTTGGCCACCGTCCTCCTCATCGTGAACACAAAATCTGTCTTCTTGATACATCCTGCACGGTGATAACGAAGACAAGGTGCTCTCTCTCTTCTATGTCTCTCTCTCTCTCTCAAACCTATAGATGCATATAAGAAACCCTAATCTTCATTACATAAGTTCTCTACAAACAGTAATGTAGTAAACACTTTTAAAAATTTGTACGTAATATTCCTTTAAACGCTAATGGCGCTCTCTCTCTCACTGTCTCTCTGAGCTAAATACAATCTGAAGCCCTAATCGTCATTAATATGAGTTCTCTATAAACTGTGAACTAGTAAACACATTTCAAATTTCGTACGTAAAATGTTATTTGATAAAAGTCTAAGTTTTCTGAAGCCCTAATGTTTTTCTCTCATGCCATTGGATATTTTTCTGAATTTAACGGCTGTTTTTTTCTGAATTTATCTGACATGCTTTAAGGTTTATGAGTTTAACCGAAAGGGACATTCTTCAAATCTTAAGATAAAACGAAACAACTTGCAAAAGTGAATAATCTGAACCAGAATTTAGAGGTTTTCTATGAAAAGAAGATAATATTGAGGACCAATTTTGCACGCACTCTTTCAATCAAGAGATTTATATGGGGAAACCGTATACACCTTTTTACATGATTTTTAGTTTAACTTTTTCACTGGTGCAACATTACGCAAAAGTTGGTTAAGGATTTCCCGCATGGTTTTAATGTATTTATGATTGACCATAGTTAGGAAGTCAGGGATAATAATTTAAAGTAATTAGCTATAATGAATAGTAATATAATATATCATAATGTACATTATTAAATAAATTTTAATTTATTTTTTATAAATCTGATTAAAATAAAATTTTTGATATATACCATATAAAAATATATAAAAAAATTTATTTTTACTAATTTAAAATGATCAAATTACCCCATCATTTTTTTAAGGGTATTTAAGTCATTTTATATTTTAGAAAAAAAAATTATATTTTTTATTTGTGCCTCTTATTTTTTAATACACACGTCTAAAATTTCATTATGATCTGTTTTTTAGAAAAAAATATTAAAATTCATAAAATGATATACATTCTAAACCACATGATGAAGATCTGACGGCTGGATTTCTACCTATATGATCATAGCTATCCAGCTATTGTTAGTTTTTTTTCAATAATTTATTGATAAATCAAACCATCGACAATAAATTGGTTT
Organism: Amborella trichopoda; assembly: GCF_054954075.1. NCBI lineage: Eukaryota > Viridiplantae > Streptophyta > Magnoliopsida > Amborellales > Amborellaceae > Amborella > Amborella trichopoda. The sequence continues at coordinate 54,816,499 of NC_142336.1, read as the reverse complement.
TATTTCAAAAAGTTAGAAGAAAAAATTGAGTTAAAAATATTGATTGTCAAAAAACAAAGTGAGTTATAAAATCGTGAATATTTCGGATCGCTTAAAAAAATGGAGTGAAAATATTGGCTATGTAAATTTGGCAAAATATAGGATTATAATTTGCATTCATCGTATAGATACATTAAAACCATTGAATAATAATTTTATAGCCTGACTTAGTGTCACTAGAGTAATACTCGATAATTTTTTGCTGAACTTTGAATAAATTCAACAGCAATGCTTATTTTGTTGTCACAACACAATCATAGATTTATTAAGAGTATAAAATGAAACAACAACAAGAATATTAAACACAACAACTACATTAATAAACAACAAGAACTATAAACTAAAGTATAGAATTATTTTCAAAGAAAAAAAATATATATCCTCTAGGATTACAGTCAACTAAAACAAAACATAAAGACCCAAATACGTAAAATAATGGTCCATACAAAATGCTATGTTGTATAAATCAATAAAATAAAATTAATCAAACTTCCCTATACAATTAAAAAAAAAAAAGCACAACAAAATTATTAAGCAAATTCAAATCTCAAACTCAATTCCTAATTGCCTAATTCTTTGATATAATTGAATCTCTCTTGCTCTTTACAATGACGCTTTTGGTTTAAAAAATAAATAAAAAATCTTTCATTGGGTTACTCTATACTATCATTTTGAAATTTTATTGGATTACTCTACCTATTATTTTCATATATAGGATCGCTTTGAAATCTTATTGTTTTGGACAATATAACTAGAATTAGTACAACCTCCAAATTTATGAGCTTCTTCGAGGCTCACCCTTTGAGTCCGTCGCGAGTCCAATGAAGAATGAGAGGGGTGAAGAAGAATGCGGCACCGATTTGGCTCACTAGATGGCTCACTCCATACTTTTGAGGACGGTGAGAAAGAGCAGTTGCAGCATGGTTGGAGAAACAAAAGACAAGATTAGAGAGAGTTGCAGACATGGAAATCAAAGTATCTTGGGAGAGTTGAGATACAGAAGTTTGTGCGTTGCAAGACAGAGCAGGCACTAATAGAAAATCTTTGTTACCTCCAATTTGAGAGAAAAGGCACAACTCAAAAGACAAATTCAAATAATGTCTTATAAAATGTAGTCCCTCCTAAAAATCCTTGCAGATAGACTTAGGATCCAAAACACAACCTAGGTCACTTTGGTTGTCTTTTCAGGCCATCAATGTGCAATTCAAAAAGTAGTAGAGATCTCATTATCCGTGTACTTAAAATGAATGGTGGTTAATTGCCCCATTTAAGTTTATTTCTAAGATTCAAAAATCAATTTTTTTTATATTCATATTCATGATCTGGTGGTTGAGCCAAAATTTTCTCTTCAATAATTCGATATAATACAAATTATTTCGCAAACATTTCGATGAATAATTTCATTTGCACTATATTTAGAGCTCCAGAATCTATAGTCAATGGCAGAATGGAGTTGCAAGTCATCACAGGAGTTTGTAATGTTGGATCTGGGTTTTGAGGTGCACCTTTACGAAATATCATCATGCTAAAGTCATACGAAAACCACATCCAATATAAGTTCTCAACATTTGAGGCAATCATATATATATATATATATATATATATAGAAAAACACTACAAAACATCTATAAGAAAACCACATCCAATATAAGTTCTCAACATTTGAGGCAATCATATATATATATATATAAAAAAACACTACAAAACATCTATAAGTGAAGTTCTACGGTACTTAACCTATAGCTTTATCACTGTTCAAAATTTATCATACGGTGATGTCTGATAGTGTTTGAATTTTAATATTTTTTTAACAAATCATAATAATTTGAAATTTTATAAGTGTATGCGCCTTAGTGAGATTCACATGAATAAAATATAAAACAAATAATTTGATTGATAAAAATTACGCAAAATACACCTATAAATTTTCAAGGGTAATTTCATCATTTTATTTTATGACTATGTTTTTTTTCATATTTTATTTTGGTGAAACTTGATCATATGTACACACGTCCAAATTTTTTATAAGTCTGATTAGTACAATAATTATAAAAATTCAAATGCTACTGGACAATTATGACTGTGTGAACTTTAGACGGTGATAAGACGTAGGTGAAATATTGTAGAACTTCACATATAGGTGTTTTGTAGATGCTTTTATTTATATATATATATATATATATATATATATATATATATATGGATATGGAAAAAGCTTGAGTGAAGGCACTAGCTCATGGAATAATATAAGCCCAACGGACAAGAGATAATATTGAGGACCACTTTTGCACACACTCTCTCAACAACAAATGACCAAAATATCCCCAAAACTTTTTAAGGGTATTTTGATCAATTTATTTCATGTAAAATATTTTTTTTATATTTTTCGAAGATTCACCTATTTTTTATGTACATACTCCAAATTTCAAGTGATTTAAATTTGTAAAGAAAAAATTAAAATTCAAACACTACCAGACATCCGTGATCGTCAGATCGGCCCAGATTCAATCTGAACCTTTGGGCTCATTTTTTCCTGTGAGCTAGTGTGCTCACCTTAACATCTTCCTATATATATATATGTATATATATATAAAGCTCATGTCAGCCCATGGGCTCATGAAAAATGTAAACCCAACGGACTGATCCAATTATCACAATTGTATTTCGTAAGAAGACTTTACGCTTCAAATTTCATGCTATTTGGATTTATATAAAAAAAATTAAAATTATATTACCGATATACAGTCCTGACCGTCAGATCGACCTAAATTCAATATTAACCATTGAGCTTATACTATTCCATGAGCCCATGGCTCACCTTAACTTCTTCTTTTATATATATATATATATATATATATATATATAAAAAAAAAAAAATGGGATTAACCCACTACCTAATATAAACATCTCAGATTGAATATAAACCGATCTGATGATCACGGATGTCCGATAATATTTGAATTTTAGTTTTTTCTACAAATCCAAATTACTTAAAATTTTAAACGTATATTCATTAAAAATAGGTGATCTTGGAAAAATATCAAAAAAATATTTTACATAAAAAACAATGACCAAAATACCCCCAAAACGTTTCAAGAGGTGTTTTGATCATTTTATTTTTAACAGATAATTTTTTTTATATTTTTATTAAGTGCACCTTGGTGAAAAAAACGCACCTAAAATTTCAAGTGATTTGGATACGTAGAAAAATAAATAAAATTCAAACACTACCAGATATCTGTGATCGTCAAATCAGCCCAAATTCAATCTGAACGTTGGGCTCATTTGTTCATATGAGCTAGTTGGCTAATCCCATCTTTTCAATATATATATATATATATATATTGAGAGAGAATAATGATCTTATGAGACCCTCTCACACCCATGTGTGTAAAACCTCGAATGCTCACCATTAAATTTGACACAGATCTCTAAACTTATCACATAAATATAAGACTTGACTCTTCTAAAGATCTGTACCAAATTTAATGATGATCATTTAAAATCCTACATACATAAGTGTGGGAGGGTCTCTTAATATCATTACTCATATATCCTGTTAGCTCACAAACTAACCACTACAGTATCAACCAACGACCCAAATTGAATATGAACTCGATGCAATAGTCACAACATCATTTCGTATTTGAATTTTCATTTTATTTCTATAAATCCAAATCACTTGAAATTTTGAACATCTATTCTATAAAATAAAATAATCTAATAAAAATACAAAAACATAACATGCAAAAACTTAATTGACCAAAATACCCCCAAATGTTTCAAGAGTATTTTGATCGATTTATATTCTATAAATTATTTTTTTAATATTTTTATTAAATGTGCTTTGATGAGAAGAATGAATACCAAAAATTTCAAGTGATTTAAATTTATAAAAAAATAAAATTAAAATTAAAATACGAAATGATATCGTAACCGTTAGATCGGTCCAGATTCAGTATGGCCCAGATCCATTCCTTTTTATATATATATATATATATATATATATATATATATATATATATATATATATATATATATATATATATATATATAACATCCAATATAAAATCCTAAACACAACTGACCCATTGCATGATTTCACCGATCAGAAGTCCTTGCCTAGAATACATTCTCACGAGACTTTCAAGGGTGCCATTTGAAAATCAGAGAGTTTACATCTTAACACTGTATGACAAGTCTATTAAAAATTATAATGACCACCATAACATCAGCCTTTCCTCTTACCCACATGAATAAGGCCTTCATGGATGTTTATACCATTTTCAAGAAATTGCCTACGAGTCAAAGATTTCATAAGGGTTGTAGAAATTTGACCTCAACTTAAATGGCCATTACAGGTCCAACCGTTGGAATTCATACCCTTCTCATTCGCAGAGCCAGGAAGCAGATCTCGAATTTTTTATTTCCCTGTGACTCATTTCTTCCCGAACCATTTAACGCATGGAAGCATTTTGCAAAATTGTCTTCCTTCCAATTAAATTACGAATGGAATCCCCTGATACCCATGAGAGAGAGAGATCTAGGGAACCGATTAACTTCTATGCCGTTGTATGGCTCGCTTTACGGGTTCTTGAAAGTATTGAAGCGATATGAAGATGGCCTCCTGCTCATCACGAAAACCTTTGAGCTTAAGAGGTCCAAATCACTGTGCTATGTGAAATGCGACTTAAATGTACTATTGTTTGAAAATGAGAGCTCCCTTCGCGAAGTTCATAATGGAGAAATGCAGATTGATAGGTACCTCAGTCCGGATTGTCCTGCTTCCCTGATGAGGGCATATATTCAAGTATGCATCAAAAAAATCACGCACATCGGTTCCCTGACAAAACAGTTGACAACATCATTTTCACTATCATGAAAATAATGTCAACAAAAAGTGAGATAAAAAATAACTAGAAGAATTTTTATTCATGCATATTCCTTGAGCCTAAATAATGCATGGCTTCCTAGTTGGCGAACTCAAGAGGACTGAAGAGTGCAAGTGGCTAAAGAGTTGCTGCCGGTCCTAAAACCCAAGAACTCTCTCTCTCTCTCTCTCTCTCTCTCTCTCTCTCTCTCTCTCTCTCTCTCTCTCTCTCGCGCACACACATACAGATTTTCTATCTCCTAGAGACTATTTTCTGATAGACACTTGTTTCTCTATAAAAGAACTCCGAGCAAACCTAAAACCAACGGAAAAAATGTTTTCACTAGGCAGCCATGGGGAAGAAAGTTAGCAGCACAAGAATGTTTATCCAAGAATAGTTTGTCAGGAAGGAAGAGCGTTATCCTCCTCAACACCTGAGGGTCTTCCTTCATCCAATTAATTATCTATTTCCCTGGAGTCAAATGCAATGAAAGTTGAGCCTTTTCCTTCTCCATTTCTCTTAAGATGATGGACAAGTGCGAGGGTCTTGGAACCAAAGTGAGAGGAGAAGTTCATAGCCATTAGAACTAGGTCATTTTCACATGAAACAAGGTATAAAAATGCAGTGATGGGGAAACAACCAATACCTTACAGTTTGTATCCTCCTCAACATTCTCTTCAAGACCACCAAGTCCACCAAATGCAATTAATAAATGCCTGAAATGTGAACGATATACTGAAACCAATTTACATAAAATAACACAGACTAATTCATTACTTAAAAAAAAAAAGCCACAGAAACTATTCTAAAGTTTCTTTTTCTTGAAAAAAAATGCCAACACTTACAATACACCACTAAAATCTTGTAACAGAAATGAAAAAATCTAACTAACTATGATGGCTTCAATCACCACAAATGCATTCCCATTCAAATATAAGGCAGTATAAGACCCACAAAGTAGTAACGTAAGATGAAAAATGAAAAGAAAAATGGTAAAAAAAGTTACAATAAGCAAAATCAAATATTAAGAAATAAGAAATAGATGAAACAAAAACAGATCTCTTTTGTCATGGAAGTAATGACTAAACAAGTAAATGACAGTGAAAAGTACAATGGAAGCACAACATAAAAGTGGAGCAATACAATTTCAAGGGAATCAATAAGCAGGAATGCAGGATTACTTAAGTGAATGTCATCCATATTTATCAGGAATTGGGTTGAGGTCAAGATGGTAGCAGAGCCTGTGACTCAGCTACCGGTCTACGTCTCCATTCCTACCAATGTTAACCCCCAAAAAAAAAAAATTACACACTACTAACAGTTAACATTCAAAAAAAAATGTCATTCATCTTTATCTTTTACATACCTGAAAGATGGAATAGTCAGATCTGATGAATCAATGATGGTACCATGCTCTGAGGTTCCAATTCGATGATCATATCCACCCTATATTTGTATGAAACTACGATATAAATAAAATGCAATAAAAAGAATAACATAATATTAAAATACAAAGCTACAAACTCACCAAAAGAGAAAGAACATGAAATTGTATACCTCATAAGGGCATTCATTGAAGGCAGAACTAATGTTGCATGCATATCGAACTCTGTAACCCCAGTAGTGTCCAAGTTCTCTAGGCTTAGAAGAGCTCACTACTTTAAGCAGGCAATCTGAAACACAGTTTAGTCATAGTAAGAGCAAAACAAACTGCAAACCATTAAAACCTTGTACAGGAATAGTGAAATGCCACCAAGCACAAATAATCTTTGACTTTGCTCATGCTCGAGGAAAATAATAGTGCAGTCTATACGGCCTCCAGTCATTCCTTTCGTTCTTTTAGTTATAAGAATATATTTATACCTCTGGTTAGATATTGAGTATTGATGTTTAAAAGCAGTTTAGCAACTGAAGCTAGTTGCAATTCAAATCATCACCTAACAGTTCCTCTACTCTTATCTGAAGGTTTTTCAAATTTATTCACCCCCTTCCCATGCTTAAGCTTAAATTTGATGAAAGCTCCAAAGGGAACCCAAGCAGAACAAAATTTCAGTAGGACCTTCTAGGGTTTGAGAGGGGATATTTACATTACATAGGTACCCTCAGTATAGTGTATTCAATGAGGGAAGAAGGCCAAACCCTTCTCATTTTGAAATTCGTTTCATGAGATTCTGCCTAGCTCATTGCAATAAGGTGATTGTGAGCTATAATTAGATGGCTTAGAAAGTACTGCACAATTCCATGCTGAATGGCCAAAACTTGTCCAGAGATTTTTTGGACTTAAAACTCTTAAATCTGTGTATAAAAAAACCATCTTCTAAATGTGTTGAAGATACTATCTGGATGATAGATTAGCTAATTTGGGTGTAATATAGAATGAAAAGAACACGAGCTCTTTGAGATTGTTTGCTAAATTGACTTTTTAATCTCTTTCATACAATTTCTTTGGTATTTTAGCCTGGTTCTAAGCCACAACCTCAGGTTCATAATAAGAAGTAGCTACCAAGTGACGTTCTTAAGCAAAATTGTCCTCAATAAGGAAATGTAGAATCAGTGGTGCCATTGTCCCAATTCCCACCTGGGGTACAAAATCGTGCCAATATCCATTTTGTGTCAAAAATTCTCCATGTTGCTGGTTATTAAAAGAGCCCTCAATGCGGGGATGATGCTTTCATTTTGACATACATATCACCTAAAACTCAAATTGTTCACAAGAATTTCCTTAAACGCCAACTGATGCATGAAAATTGAGAAAATAGGCCCTAAAACAGTTCAATAACCATCAAAACAAACCAGATTTCAGTGGATCTGGCTATCCTTTCACAAAAAAGTGACCATAAAACCCTAGATAGAGCTTGCTGACACTATTCACAGCCTATTTTTACTGTTCACACCCCATAAGGGTTAGAAATTCACATCCTGTTTTTACTATTCACACTCATAAGTGTCGAAAACTCTAACACCTCAGGTCCTTTTATTACATCATGATAAAAAAACCAAAAGTACCCCTTATAAAATCAAGTAACTCCAAAAGTATTATAACCACTTATCTAAACGTCTCCTAAAATCTTAAAAAATATAAAAAAATTTCTAGAATCCCTAAAAGAACTTAAAACCCAAAAAACATAATGCTAGAAAATTCCAAAAAATACATCCTTAAAATTTAATAGAAAAATTCAAAAATAAGACACATCTTGTCTTGCTTTGATACCAATTTGATGCAGGAAAATAGATAAAAAATGCCCAAAACAATTCAATAACCATCAAAATAAACCATATTTGAGTGGATGGCTTTCCTTGCACAAAAAAGTGACCCCAAAACCCCAGATAGGGTTTGCTAGCACTACTCGCAGTCGGTTTTTACTGTTCAGGCTCCAAAAGTGTCATAAAACCTAACACCCTAGCTCCTTTTATTACATTATGATAAAAAATGACCAAAACTACCCCAATTAAGTTAAAACAATATAAAAATACCCCATAAGTCCCTTCACTTAAAATAGAATTCGTAATGTCACTTATACCCTAATAAAACAAACATCTCCACAAGTATTATAATCACTTTTCTAAACATCTTCTAAAATCTTAAAAAATATAAAAAATCCTAGAATCCCTAAAAGAACTTAAAACCCTCAAAAAATAACCCTAGAAAATTCCAAAAAAACATCCTTAAAATTTAATAAGAAAATATAAAAATAAGACACATCTTGCATCACCAACTTTGCATCACAAGTTCTAAAGGATCAATTAAAGAAGATCGACTATTGCAATAAAATGAATTACTCACTAAGCAGACAAAGTTACCATGAAATCTTACAACAATGGTTCTTCACATCTAAAAATAGAATCTAAAAAAAATCCCAAAAACATAAATCAAGGTCATTCTTCATTACCTGATTCGAGACGTCGATCACTCCCCATGTTTACAGTTACTCGTAATCCGGGTTCGAGAACTTGCTCGACCATGACTTCCTGCGCAGGCCATTTTTCCTAATCAATCCTTCAGTACATATAACATTCATAATTATTATATGATAAGTTCTTTTTCTTTCTCTACAGCTACCAATGAAAAGGTCATGGCCTACTTAGAGTAATAACATGGAGGACTATGGCAGACAAGGCCCACAGATTGATAATACGTGCTCTAGTAATTGCTCAAATGAATATTGTAATTGTCGAAAGACGCATATCAGCAGTGTCTGAGTGCAAGAATGCGAGTTAAAGAGGGGTCATGTTTTAGATAAGAAATGGCTACACATAATGAAGGACTTTGTCCTTAGAGAGACTGTTGCTATTCTGCAACGCCTCTAGCTAATCAAGGATCATAATTATCACAAATATTGACAGAATGTGTAATTATAAAAAGGAAAAAGTAAGGTGTCATCCATATATTGCAGAAGTAAGGCACACCTCAAAACCCACTAAAAAATAATGTTGCGATGCCACTAACCCTCCAATTGATCATCTTGACCTCAAGATGTATGAATATGGGGAAAGAAATGATTTCAAGTCCCGAAAATAGTGGATCTTGTAGCGCATTATTTGGACCGTCCATTTTAAAAAATGTTAAGCATTCATCTGCACCATTTTTAGAGTTTTAAATTTCATGATTAGGGGCAAAAACAAATTGTTAGGCCACCACAGGGGTTTCCAGAGATAGAACTACATCTTTTGGCACAATTTAGAGGCGTGCGTTACTTTGATTTTTTAAGGTTGGCGCTGTATACAAATCAAACCCTTGTAAAAAAAATCATTGCATTTTTTTACCCCTTTAACCTTACTAAATTACTTTTCCACTACCTTGCAAAGAATTATGAGGCCTGATCCAGTAATTGAAACCGTAACCATAGAGTATAAAATAGAATGAGATAAAAAATCCAAGTTTCTTTGGCATGTGCTAAAAGTTGGTGATCCCATGCAAGATTTTGACGAATTACAAGTTCATGTAGTAATGGCACTAGGAATGGATAACTTATCATAATCTAAAACCTGAACGAGATGCATTGGACAGTAAGTATTACAGACCTATTAGCCATGTTGGTCTTGTAATGCTCCAATAGGAGTGGTGCATCAGAACTTCAAAACTAGATGCTGCCAAGTGAATGGCACCAGTTATTTTTTCCTTCTGCAATATTGAACATGCACTTCATGACATTTACTAGACAAATGATCTATGTAACTTCAAAACTGATAGAGTGACAAATTTGTAATTAAACCCAAAAACTCTTTATAGCCATCATTAGCCTACAAGTAAATCATCCAAAACATGTACAAAAGAAATAGTCTACTCTTGATAAGCTATGAAGAACCATCATATGGATCTCAAAATGGTGAACAAGATGTTCTCTTGCCAAATAACTTTTCAATATTATTGAAGAGTCATGCATCATTCGAAAGATACACAAGTTTTCCACCATCATTTGTTATATTAAACTCAACCTCCTCAGCCTTAAGATCTTGATGAAATCAATACAATCTACTATAGACAATAGGACAAACAATATCTCATTGGTATTCAAGACCCATACCTTGCTTAAGCCAACATCAACTAATGTACCAGCAGATATTGAGGATTTGGCTTTCATGGTTATACCTGTGCAGTGCATTAACAGGTCAAAGCAATGACCACATGTTCAGAAAAATAGTCAGCAAGGTTGCACACGGATATCTTCTACATCATGATAATTGCAAAATAAATTATATTCATATCTGTAAATAACAGGAGAAGTTAATTTAAAGCCCCAAATATATGAAGCATAAAAGATTCTCATGGCAACATCCACTATAATTTCCATTCCCGAATCTTCCATAAAGTATTCTCAAACTGAGTGCTTTGGATAGACAAATATAAAAAGCGCAAAGGCAATATCCCTAATGTCCAATTACAACATTACTCATTTAAGAGAAATGAACAAGTAGGACACTATAATTGTACATTGATATCTTCTAAATACCAATCAAACAAGAAAACACCCACATCAAGACATTTGTAAAACAAATTATCTTTAGTAGAGAGAGGAAACTATTCAATTTGGTGACACACTGACTGCTTTGGTGCAAAAGTAATACTCCTAGTAAAAAAGTACAGCATTATACATAAGAGATCATGTCTACATATTATAACAATTACATTTGAACCTTGTCATTACCGGTAAAGCAAGAGAAAGTGATCAAGGGTTAGGAGCTCAGCCATGGAAAAGGTATGCTGGCTTTTAAGAAGAGATTTAGTGAAAATGTCATCAAAATCATGACTTGGTTTCCACATTTAAAATTTTGATACCATGCAAAGGTCTTATGTCTCGTTCAGAAGTTTGGTTTTCATAGAAAACAGAAATAGATGCAATATATAAGGACAGAGAACAAAACAATGATATTAACTATATTGTTAGCCAATACATAAGGCACGAGAAATGAAACAAAATTCAGGGGTTGTCTCCCCATCATGGCCTGTGATATTTTTCTCATGTATCAACTTGAACATTAACTACCATTAACATAAAAATAAATAAATAAATAACAAAGAACTTCAGGTTCAACCACTAATAACAACTTAGAATCAATATCAAAGAATCAAAAGAAAGCATTCCATGCAAAAAAAATCAAAGAAAATGATTTAAAATAATATACTACACACCTAATTTTCATAGAATAATTTGAAAGAAAAAAGAAAATCAAGCAATTCAAGTAAGCATCAGATAATGATATTTAAAATAGAATTACCTTCTCTAAATTCCGACCATTCATGCTTTCTCACATGGTGAGAAGCATCAAGAGGGGGCAACAAACCCTAACAACAATGACCAAAATGGCATCAGCTTTTAAATAAATACTTGATAATGTTAACTAGTGCTTTACTGAAAAAAAAACCATGCTATAGAAGGAATAAAATCCATACCACGTATTTTAAGCTACCATGTTTGGGAAAGAGGATACGCCTTAAATATTGGGGTGTCTCGAGATACTGAAGAATTTTAACAAGGAATGGCGCCCCACTTGAATATTCATCATCGCCATTCGGTAAAGTTGAACCAGAATCCTTGGATAATGTCTCTTTGTCATCAAATACTACTACCTACTCACAAGAAAATGAAAATCCATGCATGAATTAGTATATTCTATCTCAACAGATCCATTGTTCCTAACTGATGGAAACCAACCAGTAGTATTGCCTAAGCATGACATTGCTTTTTAACAATACAGAGTATAGATTTTATACTGAGGGTCACACTAACCATGGAATAGGGAAACCCATTTTCATTTGTAACAACAAGGCAAAAAAACCAAATACCATATAGTGAAGGTTCATTATTCACCAGTAGAAACATGTAACACAAGTTGAAAAACATGAAATCAACCATTAAAACAGAAACATGACACCAGAATTCAAGTTTGAAAAAGAAAACAACATAGATCTTCATCATGCAGAGTCTAGAGCATTTTCCACACGTACAAAACAGAAAAAGGCATATTTGCCTGAAGTGAACCCCAGCTAAAAATCCAAGGCTTCTGATTCCAGAAACCAATGGCAAGAGCTGAAATATAATAGACCCAGAACGAGATTAATCGAAACGGAAACTACAAATTTAAGAAAGGATGGGAGATTACCTCATCAATCCTAAAAATGGCTGCCGCCCGTGCTATCTGACCAGCCAACTGAGATGAATACAGAGAATCAATGATCAAGAGATAGGTATAGAGAGAGAGAGAGAGTTAGGTGAAAGAAAGAAGGACAATAGAGTATGCGCATGAGATATATAAGAGAAAGAAACAGAGAGGGAGCGCGCAGCAAGGATCATTAACCGAGCGATGTAACGATGAAAAGTTCGAGAGATGCAGTGGTTGGGTTAATGAATTACTAGGGTGGCGAGCTCGAGAGATTGGGCGTTGCGGATGATAGAGCCAGGTAGAGCGATGGTGAGAGTTGGAGGAGATGGTGATCTCTCTGTCTTCCTCTTCTTACTCTTCCCTTCGTTTCTCTCTCTATCCTCACCCGTTGGCTTCGCCATTCCCTCTCACCTTTTCCCGCCCGCCCTAACCACTGTACCAGTCTCGCTCTCCTTTTCCCGCCCTAAGCCGCGAGTGCCACTCCGCTGGTTATAGTCCCCGTTAAAGCAGTTTTATGTTTTGTTCACAGACCGATTCGGACCTCGACCCACACCCGAGCCAAATTCGTAACGACCGCACTCGGCCAAGTCGACGGGTCACTTTACGGGCCCGACAAGTCGGCTCTTTGGGTATGGGGATCGACCCCACTTGTTTGGGTACGTGGATCATATCAAGCTGTTTGACGGCCCCTACAACTCAATTCTTCGTTCTTTGTAATTTTGAGCTTTTCAATGTAAGTCAATAAATATATATATATATATATATCTAAGCCGTACAAAGTTGAAAGAAAGACTTATGATGTGATCTTTCATTGAGAATACATTTATTTTATTTTATTTTTTATTTATTTTTTCACTTATTGTTTTTGACAAAATATCATTTACATGTAGTCTATATTATAATAAGATAAGTTTTAAAATAAAATCAACATAACAATAACTTGATATCATTGAAACAACTATGCACTATGTTTGAGAATAAAAAATAAAATCAACATATCAATAATTTGATATCATTGAAACAACTATGCACTATATTTGAGAATAAAATACAAGATTGCAATAAACAAAAAAAAGGGTGCCCGAGATTACCTCAATCGGCTTTATTACACCCCACATCGAGTCACTACCATCCGATGGCGTGAGATCAACAGTCTAGCTGCAATCTCGAACCGAGAAAGCAAATTTCGGCCAAGCCACACCATTGGAATATAAACCCCGTTGATCACAAACTCAAACCCTAGGTGAATTCTCCTAGGTGAATTCTTTTAGCAACATAGTTTGAGAGAAATGGATTCTTTTTTTGCTAAACCCTAAAACCCTTAGCCTTAAATCCATATTTGAGAGATATGAGAGAATACCCACATAACCTAAACCCTTAAGTTCTTTCACATTAAGGGAGAGAAAGATCAAACATAAGAGAGATAAACTTTTTGAAGAGATAGAAATAGAAATATAAGGTGTACAGATTTTTTTGTAGAGACAATCCATTTTTATAGGCTTTGAATAAGATTAGAGTTTATTAGGGTTTTCTTTGGCTTGTCTCTTCTTGTGAGATTGAACACAGACTGTCGATCAGGGTGACTTGTGGGATGAAAGATCTGAGCCAACCATTCCATAAATGGGTCCTCAACATTATGGAACGTGCATGAACCATTATCCTTCTTTCCTAAACTATTTTCCCGTCAATATAAATTAAATAAATTAAATTTAATCAAAATATTGTGCATACCATAAAATAACATAAGTTTACTCAATCTTTCCACAAAATCTTTCAAACATATATCAAGTCAATATTTAATCAATATCTTCTAACCATATGGCCACATGCCATATCACCAAAAAATAGGAAAGAGAATAAGGGTGGGGCGTGCCACCCAAGGGAGGCACTCATGGGCTCTACCTTCTAAAATATAGGGGGGCCATGTGCACAATGGGCCCCCGTAATATTTTTATATATTTAAAATTAATAAATGAATTTTAAAATATTATTTGAATATTTAAACAATTGTAAAATAAATGTCTTTAATTTTATAAATCCAAAAATTATAAATAAAATATCTAAGGGTTCATAAAATTTCAAATAATAATCTTAAAATAATTTCCATTATAAAACAAACACAATTAAATTAATTTGAAGGGAAAAATATCCATATGGTTTAGGAATCAACAATCATGGGGTACTCCACCTTCAACTGTGAACTACAGACTACACTTGGTTTATCGGACTGACTCAGTGTTTCCCATGACCCACAGTCCAAGCAGGGGCTCATTACCGGATCACTAAAGTCTAGCGGATGAGCCAAGGGGTCATAATCCCAGTCTATGGATTACATGTCCTGCCCCTAAAGATGAGTCAAGGTCACCACGACCTGATGCGACCATAGTTCTATGGCGCATAAGGGTATTTCTCGCACATGCATACGCTTCACCCAACGGTGGATATCTGGCTTTCTCAGACGATCTATTAATATGCATGCCATGTGATGGAACATATATGAGGTTTTGACCCCTGTTTCAGTAGATCACCATCACATACAAGGGTCACACAGTCCTTCATCTCACTCATTCGGACATGTTATCTGACCTCATCAAGGGCTAACCCATAAACCCTCATCGGTTTGTTCTTCATGCCCAAGTAACATGGGTTTTTCCCAACCGACTGGCCTAGATCGTTAAGCACAGATTGGTATTTGCAAACATCATTAGCTTAGTATGATCCACGAGGGACCATACTCCCACTGAGTTCATGTTCTACTATATCATTTCATTTTACAATCACTTATAAGGCCTTTAAGGGCCACAAAAACCCAACAAAAGTGTCAGCTAAAAGCAGTTAAATGTTGTTTTGTGGGTAATCCCAACCGTCATAAGGGATATAGATATTACCACATTGTAATTAATAAACTTTTGGTGTCCCCACCTCTTGTATTTTCTAGCATATTCATTTTCATTCATCTCTTCCTCGGGCTCACTTTTTTCCTGTTCCTTTCTCTTATGAGATTTCACCCGTGTCTACAACCTCATCCATATCTCATATAGATGGTTTGATTACATTACGCTTTACTACTGCAGATGAACCACTTCAAGCATCTGCATTTGCTGCTCTTGTCCAAACAACATTTGTCTGCCGTAGTACTCATGTCCCTATTTTACCTGCCCATTTCGTTTATTATGAAAGATTTTCACATAAGCATCGTGCATTTTATATCTTTGTTTATTCTTATTCTGAACTGTAGATTTACGAGGAAGCTACTAAATAGACTGAGTGACAACATGTCATAGTAGAAGAATTGACTACTTCTGATAGAATGCATGTTTGGGATTTTGATCATCTTCTCAAAGATAAAAAAGCCATTGGCTGCCGATGGGTGTCATAAGGCACAATTTGTAGCCAAAGGCTATAATCAACAATTTGGGATTGATTTTGCTAAAACACTTTATCATGTTGTTTGCATTACTACAGTTCGCATATTGATTTATATAGTTGTTGTTCACCAATGGCCGTTGTATCAACTTGATGTCAAATATGCATTTCTCACTAGTGATCTTGCAGAATAAGTATATATATATATATATATATATATATATATATAACTCTTCCCAACGCCTATAAGTGAAAATGAACAGTGATTTCACCTATGTTTATCGTCGTCCAAAGTTCATCGCCCGATCATGATTGTCTGGTAGTGTTTCAATTTTCATTTTTTTCTATAAATCGGAATGATCTGAAATTTGGAGCGTATGTACATCTTAGTGAGGTGCACCTAATAAAAATGTACATCTTCGTGAGGTGCACCTAATAAAAATATGAAATAATATTTTGTAAAATATAAATTGACCAAAATCACCCCATAAATTTTCAGGGGTATTTTGGTCAAATTATATTTGATGAATTATTATTTTTATATTGTTATTAGATTCTTCTATTTTTTATGAACACACACTCCAAATTTAAGATTATTATGATTTGTAGAAAAAACAAATGAAAATTAAAACACTACTGGACAACTGTGACCGTGCGATAAACTTTGGACGGTGATGAGCACATGCGAAATTATTGTTCATTTTTACCTATAGGCATTGCGTAGTATTTTATATATATATATATATATATATATATATATATATATATATATATATAGGTGCGGTTTGTATAGAGCTTGGGTTCTAAACAATCAAATTAGAGCCTAACTTCAAATAGTGTCAAGAAATGTGGTTTCAATGGTGGAAATCTTTTTGATAGCCTTAAAATATATTTCCAGCTTTATTTATAAAGTATAAAGCTTAAAAAATAGTGTAGATCAATAAATCTATGAAAACTTAAAAATCTTTAAAATTGACGATCCAAAAATGTGTTACAAAATACTCTATTTTCAAAACTTGAAATCCATTTTTATCTCATGTCCATGTATCTTGATGTCGAGATGATCAATTTGAAGATATTTAAGTATCAAAACAACCTCTTCTAGTGAAATTTTTTGGGTAGACAGGCTCAAATTTGATTGTGTTAGAGCCTCGGCTGTCTATAAACTTTTCCATATACGTATATATATATATATATATTTGAGGAAGACAGAAGAATAAGCATACATGAAGTTACCTCATGGGGTTTTGGATCCCAACCATTGAGTCTGTCAATTGCGGCGTGTATCAATTGCGGTGCGTGCTTTATGGATTTGATTAAACCATCATGATCTAGCCATGTTTGTCTTACTCACACCTGGGCCGTGCAATTCTCTTACTTTATATTGATGATATTATCATTTTTTGTGATAATGAGGTTACCATACATCTAATCAAGCAGCAACTCAATAAGCTATTTGAGATGAAATATTTGGGATTCTTAAAATATTTTTTGGGCCTAAAAGTTGCTTGATATTCTCACGGGTATTTGTTCTCGCAACTCGACCATCCCAAAGATATAGTTTCTCAAGCTCGTATAGCTGATGATAGAAAGCATTTTGATACACCAATTGAACTGAGTGTTAAATTTCATTTTACATAGGGTGAATCCCTTTTTTATCTTATTTTATAGGTAACTTGCTGGAAGCATGATTTATTTAACCATCTCTAGACCAAACATTGCTTATGTTGTGCATCTTGTTTGTTAATTCTCGAGTGCCTCTTGTTATGTTCACTTAGCAGCTCTTTTACACATCATTCGTTATGTTCGAGACACTTTTGATTGTGCTACGTTGTTTTCTTCGTCTTCCACTCTTGAGCTTCGTGCTTACACTAACTTTGATTTTGCAGGGGCCACTGCTAATCAGAAGTCTACTACATTTTTTTGTATTTTTCTTGGTGATTCCGTTATTTCTTGAAAGAGCAATAAGCAAAAGCATATTATTCAGTTAACAACTAAAGCTAATTATTGAACCATAACCCAAACAACGACTGAGAATGTTTAGCTTCGTTGGTTATTAGCTGATTTGGGTGTGGGGCTTTCTGCACCCACACCCTAATACTGTGATAATAAAAGTGTTTACATTGCTAAGAACCTATAGTTCCATGAGGGCACCAAACATATTGAAGTAGATTGTTATTACGTTTGACATGAATATTTAGTCAGGAGAATCTCTCTTCCATACATCTATCTTGCCTACTCCATTTCGAAGTCCCATAATGTTCATTGTTTTTTAAACCTTGCTTCCAAACTCTCAATTATTTGCTTTAGGCCATCACGAGTTTAGGGGGAGCGTGAAATATAGCTACTTGTATAAATTATTTATGTGCAATATTTTCTTTCCTATTTTGTGTACCCATATTGGGAAGATTATTAATTTCACATATTTCTCTCTATAACAATACAAAATTTTAAACTCTACAAATTGGGGGCCGTGTACACAATTTGAATAAGTTCGTACTTAGAAGAGTATAAACACATATATAGTGAGACACAATATTTTGTATAATTCTTAAGTTGAAAGCCCATCAAATTTTTTGAAGGAATTTCAATGGAATAATGAAGCCCCCTTGCCATCCATTGTTGAATATGAATGTAAACCAAATTCTAGCATGATCACTACTATTAGGGCCATTGTTATGGGTGTTTTCATCGAAGTTTAGAGTGAGAAGTTGTTTAAGATTTCTTTTAGAGAGGTTGACTTCATTATTGGGCTTATAAGGGAGCTACCCAGTTGCTTATCAAAAGAAAGGTACAATATTTTATCTTTTTATGGTAAGTAGTGGTTAAATCAAATTTGTATATTTCCAGGGTTTATTCCATCATATTTTGGGTGAAACCATAGTTGTCAAGATGGGATCAGATCATCAACCGGTGCCATGGTCAGTATTGTCCAAAGCAAAAATCTAGTTTAGTTAAAAATAGTTCAAAACCAAAATTTGACTAGTTTGGGTTGGTCGGTTCAGTCGGTTTTGATCTACTGAACCAGTTAAACAAAATTGGACATTTTTTACAATATAAATATTATAGTCGATTCAGTTTTTGCTGGACATGTTCCTCACTAGTTCAGTGGCCGATTTAATCCCAATAAAACTACAAAACTTTAAGAAAATATTTCATAAAGCAATCTACAAAACTTTAAGAAAATATTTCATAAATCAATCTTGGAAGGTCCTAATGGTAACTATTTGAATATCTAAGATTAAAAACATTGGGGTGCCTTGTGTTTCTCTAGAACATGGAAGGAATTTATTGAGGACCACTCTCTCAATCATGGAAATCTCTTAGTATTTTGATATGATGATGACTGCCAAAATATTTGATAAAGCTAGATTTGAGAGAGAGATATTGTTTATGCCAAGTTTATCGTGGTCATTGTTTCCTTGTAGCGTTCTATAGAGCAGTTCAGCTTTTTTTGATTCATACCATATTGTATGAATTGTACATTTGTTCGCATTGACATTTATTTGGTGCCTTCTATGATCTTATCGACATTGTTTATCTGTGTTTGGGATGCTGTGTTTGCTCATTGACAACAGCTTTGTGGTGGATAGTTTGGCTAATTTGGAGTCCACCGTTATTTTTGTATGCGTCGGATTTTACCTGTGTACAGGGACAGGACCCGGTCCATGCCCGAGCCGAATAACTCGTGCCAAGTTCGAGTTAATGAGCTTGAGTCAGGCTGCGTCCTGGCAACCCAGAAAGTGTAAAAAAAACAATCTAAAAAATAGGATAGATATGTTTAAAACACATTAAACAAAAAATACACCTAAATGAAGTCTAGAAAGTAGTGAAAAAATGAAATTTGAAAAGATCAATTTGTGACTTAAAATGCCGAATTAATGATGCACCTCAAAAACCCATTGGAAAATGGTGTTTTAATGTTGAAAAAATCTTTAATTGATCATCTCGACATTGAGATGTATGAATATGAAAAAAAACAAAAATTTTGAGTTCCATAAATAGTGCTTCTTGCAATACATTATCTAGACAGTCTATTTTCAAAATTTTCATATGTTTATAGATCTACTTGCTTTTAATCATTTTTAAATTTAAAAAATTTATAATTAGAGAAAAATAGATTTTCAAATAATCCTAAAAAAATTGTACATTAAAATTACATGCTATGATAGAATTTGGAGGTGTGCCTTAATTGGATTGTTTAGGGTTGCAACCTTATAGAAACCACACCCTTTTAAAAATAATTCAAAAAGATCGGAAAATATAAAAATAAATATTAATGGCCAAAATACTTTCCAATTTTTACCAAAATAATAGATATATATATATATTATAAATAATTTTTATAATTTTTTTGATTTTTTTTTAAAATTCCCGAGTCAAGACCACCAATGAAAGTCCAAATTACTCGATTGAGTCCAAGTTTTTATAAACTTTTTATAGCTCTTTGAAGTTAACATGTTTTGCGCATTTTCTCTTATTAAAATACTGCTATTTTTCTATGTATTTCATTAAAGCGTTCCTACCAAAATCAGAATATCACATTGTTACCATGCTCACTTTGTCTTATAAGCTCAGCCATCACACAGAATTACTAAATCAAGTTCACTGAGAGAATGAAAAGAAAAAAAAATCATTAACCATAGGGAAACAAATAGCAAATGTAAAGAAATTCCCTTATGTTTTCATCCAATATGTGGGTGATGGTGTCTCAAGTCTCCGTTCAAAACACCATTCGCTAAGAACTTCAAGTTTTTCAAAAGATCTTAAAAAAAAAAAAAAATTAGCATTTTTTCTTAAACCTTTTTATTCTTTAACTAGAAATCTTCCGCTATAACTCAAATTCCAGAGAGAAATTGGAAAAAGGCTTGCATGAAAAGATGATAGCAATCTTGGTTCGGGAACTCATATTAATCAAGAGGGCGGATGTGATTGGAAATGTAATTGCAAAGAAGGATTATGACTAGTATTAATCAACAAGGACAAAAGTGATTGGAATGTATATGCAAGAAAGGATTTGCTCAGCACATTGTGTGTACGAAAGAGAGAGACTAGAGACAGAAAGAGAGAATGAGAGATAAGAGGAGTGATCTGGGTGCAAACTGAAATGAATAAGTTGAAATTGGTCTTTAGCCTTTTAAAAAGATGACTATTCTTGGTTTCCAGGTCTAAGATTTGCTAGCAATTTGATCTTTTTATCTCAGTTGAAATTGGGGGAAGAGCAATCAAATTCGACAAAAAATGGTAATTTTAAAGGCAAACTAGATAATGTAAATAGTGAAAACCTGGTGGTAATTGAAGAGAGACGATCGTTTATCTATTTACACATGTTTAGCTCTCCACACTTCTAAAGCTTTGAAAAGCGTCTCTTTCCCTTCAATCTGGCAACCAAACAAAATTTGCTCCTCCACATTTGGCATTCACCTTTAATTTGCATCTCTTGTGTATGTGTGGGTGGGCGTGGGTGTGTGTGAGAGAGAGAGTGCATACAATCTCAAGTGCATACAATTACAAGTACATAAAATCACAAGTGCTTAATAAAAAGCATGCAACTTCTAGGACCAGGCTTTATGAAAACAAAGTCAAACCTCCTCACCTCGAATCCTTGTCCAGAAAGCACCGGTATTGAAAATTTTCATGAGGGGTCTAAAAACGATTCCCAACATCGACTATGAAATTTGAAGTTATAAAAATGATACAGATATTACAAATCCGAAAACACTTACTTTTAGGGCGAAATGGATAGTCATTATCATATCGACTATTTTAAGGCTTGAAATCCTAATTTGTTTCACAAAGTTAATGGTCAAAACCAAGATGATTATTTTGAAGGTTTTTTGATGCTCGAATTGCAATTTTGTTTTGAGGTGAGGCTTTACTTATTTTGTTACAGCTACAGTCCTATCAAAACATTTTCCTAATAAATAGAGTCAACAAATTTAGATTGCCAGCCACACACAAAAATCTCATACCTGTAAATAATCCTGAAATATAAACAGTCTAAACAGTTACAAGAAAGTACGTATTAGGATAACACCATATTTACTAATATCCTGATTTTCAAATTTCTGATATCCAAAATCCTGTTTTATCCAACAGGCCCTAAAAAAACAAAAGATCAAACTACGTTACGTCATGCTTGTCAAATTTGGATTGTATAAGCCAAAACAAGGTCAGCTTCACATAAAAGTTTCCGGAATACGGAAAGTACATGGTATATACATCACCTCACTCTCCCAGTTCACTTCATTCGGCTGCCTCTTGCAGGCCTCTTACTCATAGATTCGGGCTTAGTAGTGTTCCCTGAAGCGATATTGTCAACCAAGGAAAGTGTTGCACTTTCAAGCATTGACACTGGACTCAAAGATGATCCGTGCCGGTCTGTTTCAATGATCTTTTTTGATGTTGAAGCTAATATTTCATTTTTGAATTTCTCGAATGCTTCAGCAAATACCTGCTGTGATCCCTTGTCAAATCCCTTGTCAAACTGAAACAAGATGCCATGCCAAACACAAAAAAGAAAGTATAAGGAATGAATAAATAAAGGTAAGTATTCTATGCGATTTGGGTCTCCTACAGTTTTCTAGCAGTCGCATAACAGTAAAATTTGACAACGGACAGTTCGCGAGTTGCAGTTCATCCGCTTAAGTTTGTAAAGATTTTCAAATTCTCAGCAATGAAACAAAACTCTTGAGACACTGTTCACATCTTACTGCTGGCAGGACTGCTAGAGAACTGTACAAATCCCCAATGACAGCATACGGTTACACGCACACACATGCGGGAAACAATTTGATGAGTCACTTGGCCAAAATGGCAGAAAATCACCATGGGCCCAAACACCTAGCTAAGAGGATTTTGTGACCCCAAAACTCCCAAATCATCTTCATTCATATCTGCGATCAATCAGAAAAAGGAAATATGATTTGGAGCTACAAAAGTGCTCCAACTAAATTCTAAGCCAAAGATTGCTTTAAAAGTATGTTTCATGGCTGATAGTTCTAGGGTTTCTTTGAGCTTCAACCAAAATTTCTTCTTCCATCCTGCATAATGTGAAGAAATGACGATTTAAAAATTTGGAGGTCAATCACGTAGCCCTAGTGGTTAGGCCAATCATTATTTTGTACAGTTCCGGCCAGTGACTCAACAAATCTTTTCCAGACCATTTGTGAGTGTGTCTAGGATAACTTCCCCTATTTCTCTCAAAGGTACAAGTAAGGGAATGACTATACTCCTTCTATCTTGCCAAGAGCATTTTCCAACTTCTTTCTGAGTTCAACATTTTCCTGTCTTAAAATGTCAAGCTGCAGAAAGAGTAAGAAAGAAAAGTCATTAACAAAATACGACAGAAAAGTCATGGTGTTTAAACACCTACAGAAAGTAGCTACCTTCCTATGACAATTGATATACAAGCTTTTGAACTTATTCTTTTTCTCCATCAACTTTTGGACTTCAACCGATGTCATGCTCTCAGATGAAAAGGGCATACAAAGTTGCTGGAATATAAAAAATTTACTGCTTCAAAATATTTTACAAATAACACCAGGGAAAAGAAAAACCAAACAACATAAAATAGAAATAGAATTGAAAATCCAACGCAAACCAAGAAAAAAAACACAGATACGCAGACTAGCAACACATGTATGTACACACTCACACACGGGAATAAAGAGAAAAGAACATGTAATCCTTACATCGGACAACAATTCTTCTATGATCTTTTCTTTATCTTCGAGAAGTGAAACCAAAGTGTCCGTTTTCTCTTCCATTTGTTCTTCAGAAGCAACAAACCGAGTGTCTGCCTCATGAAATGCCTTTGAAGAATCATCATCACTATCACTGACTTCTATATCCTCAATCACAGGCTCTGTGCCTGCATCATTTGAATTAGGAAAGACTGGCTTCTGTAAACGTTGGGAATGCCTCCGAGTAACATTGGACCATTTCGAGATCTTCTTTGAAGACGTTGGAGTTTCTGGCATTACCTTCTTTCTCTTAATGGTGGTATTTGTACAATCCGACTGGCAAAGGTACAAATTATGACAAACTATGAGTAGGAAGGTGTTGGCTGGAATAAACGTTAGTCAAGAGATACTTAAATTTAACCGATATCTTAGTATGAATGAGGCACATTACTGACAACAGTGAAGTCCACAAACTAGTAAACAGCATGAAATGATAAAGCAAAATCCCACACATCAGTATGCAATGGTTCACAGTTTAAAGAAAATAAGCTGGTGAGTGGAAAATTGTTACAGGAATCAAAGCTTTATAGGTGAGTAAAAGACTTAAAGGACATACATAAGACAATGCACATTACACAAAGGGACAACATATGTGAACACATCTTAAGCATGTATTTTTGAGATCAAAACCTCCATTCAAGCCTTTGCTATGTTTACTTCATATCTACATCTCGTATTATCAACATCAATATACTCCAGATCTTGATCTGGATTCATCTGCATCAATCATATTCATTGCTCTAGAAAGCAGTAATACAGCTTCACAGCCTAAAAGTCTTGGGATAAGCTATTAAACTTGTGGTATGTCTACCAACTACATCTTTAGCCATCCAACCAAATTTTCCACATAAGTGTGCTTCTCAAACACTCCACCATGTATGTCATCATGGGCTTCCCTCACATCCAAATCTGAAACATCGTTTTACTATAAAAATACAAAGGGTTGCTACACCATGTAGGTCATTGTCTAAGGCATCTACTAGATACACCATGCCTTTTCACCCCCAACTAGCATGAGAATCCCAGTTTTATGTCCCTAGGAGAATATTGTCATCCATCTCAACTACATTCATCCTATAGATATGCTGTTTCTTGACTGCCAGCATTCCATCCCATAAAGCATGCCTGGTCTTACAGCCTTCTTATAGAACTTCCCCTTTAGTCTCAATGGTATGCAACAATCACATAAAACTCCGGATGCAAATCTCCACTTCGCCCACCCAACTCTAATTCTATGTGCGACAACTTCTTCAAAATCCATGAAGATTACCTACCAACATTCTATCATTAAGTCGTATAACTCATAATGCTATAGTATCAAGTCAAAACACATCCTCAACATAGATACGTTAGTATAATGTCCACATTCAGGTATCACATTCAAGAGGAGTAAACCACTTGAGAATTCTCATCAATAAATTTTCATCAATGCAAAAAGGTGGAACTGGTTTCTCACATTTCTATGGATATGTTGTTTCTTGACTGCCAGCATTCCGTCCCATAAAGCATGGCTGGTCTTACAACATTCCTATAGAACTTCCCCTTAAGTCTCAATGGTATGCAACAATCACATAAAACTCCGGATGCAGATCTCCACTTCGCCCATCCAACTCTAATTCTATGTGCGACAACTTCATCAAAATCCATGAAGATTACGTACCAACATTCTATCATTAAGTCGTATAACTCATATTGCTATAGTATCAAGTCAAAACACATCCTCAACAATAGATAAGTTAGTATAATGTCCACATTAAACACTTGGATCATTGGTCTACATGTCGGTATCACATTCAAGAGGAGTAAACCACTTGAGAATTCTCATCAATGCAAAAAGGTTGAACTGGTTTCTCACAATCCATCCATGCCAAGAGTTCCACGGATTTATCTTGATCATGCTTACAAGAAATTAGGGATCACATCAGGAACTCCTGTTCTTCATATTAATTCCCAAGGGAAACAATGTCAAAGTGATAACAACACATTCAAGGTCACTTGCAACTATCTACATCATGTCATCATGCATTTGGTTCTCAATCCAATGGTACTAGCGTGAGTTTGACAATACACATCTCAAAGACATTCACAGAAGGTAAAACCAAGCATCTTGTAGCTTAAAATGTGAATCCACGAAGAAGTGGATAAGGCAAAGATAAAAACATTGAACAAACAAAGTCCATACTGATAAAGGGACTGCTAATTTAGAGGATGGGGATTATACTCCCAAGGTACCCATAGATACCCTGTTTATTTTACATCCAAAGTCAAACTACAACTGAACACTTCCGTTTAACCGATTAAATGTCTAGACTGGAAGAGAGAGAGTACAAATAGCAAGAAAACAAAGGAAATAGAAGTACAATTTTTTAAAAGCAAATACATCTTAGGTACTTTACTCTTATACCTTGCCCTTGTGAACTTCTTGTCCTCAATATATTCCTTTTACTTCAATCCTCCATGTAGCTATTCCTTGCATTTGCTCTTGCTTGGTTACGTTCTTGCTCTTCTCCTTCTTTTTTAGGATTCTTGCTTTTATCCTCTTTTTTATAAGCTTCCATGTATATGTCTCTTAATGGAGATGGTTGAGCAAAGTGGGAGTGTCTATCACTAGTAGAAAGGTAAGACTAGCTGAGATCTCGAGAAGTACTTCTGCAGCTACATAATGTGCATCCAACCCCCTTCAAAACAAGACAAGTGTCTTCCAGAATATATGTGCCTGACTTCTAGGATGAGGAGGGGTGTCCATAAGAGAGTCGGTTTTGCGCTTAACTTTCACGTTCTAAGAGTTGAGGTTATTGGTATCTCGAACCTTATCCATTAGCAGAGTATGCACTATAAATTATCGCTTTCAAATCTCCAACAATGTATCTGTGAATCGCTGACCTGATACTAGAAATTAAAAATTCACTGATCCAAATTGGAAATTGCCAATCCAAATAGGG
Source organism: Amborella trichopoda (assembly GCF_054954075.1). Classification (NCBI taxonomy): domain Eukaryota; kingdom Viridiplantae; phylum Streptophyta; class Magnoliopsida; order Amborellales; family Amborellaceae; genus Amborella; species Amborella trichopoda. Next base: position 54,789,934 of record NC_142336.1, on the reverse strand, counting down.
AGTTGCTCCAAGCGTGGTGACTCCTGGTCAGAATCAGCAATTTAATTTATATAATATACAACATAGAGGCCTTTAGCACAAATAAATTATCAGTTTCGATGGACAGACCTTGTAAGATTTTAACATTATATCCGAGGTTCAAACGCACCAAATTTTTTTACCTTAAGAAATGATATATACAATAGCATAAAATATCACAAGCAATTTTTCAGATTTGGTGGCCATACCTTGTGGGCAATAATCTCTGCGTCCAAGGTTTGAACCCGGTGAAAAAAAAATTAACACTAAGGATATATACAACATATAAAAAATACAGACGATATGGCCAAACCTCCTACCTCAACATAATCAGCGGCAACTTCTGCCAACTAGGCTACTTAAGATATATTATACAATGTTAAATATATTACTAGTATATAATTGAAATTTTTTTTCTTGTTTTATTTTTTGACTTTGCCAAATCACCAATGGGGACAGTCCGGATCACCGATGAAGCTTGTCTTGATCAGGATCAGTAGTTGGATGCTCCACTCCACCAATTTGCTTTTTAGAACAGTGCCCAATACTAAGTTGCTGAGCTATTACCTCAATATAGCACCGGGCGATCATGGACAATATATCCAATTGCTCCAAAATGCAATGATGACAAATTGTTCACATAGAACTAGTGATCGATTGCAAGCATAAGCCATTTCGGGCATGTCTTCGAGACATGAGCTTCTATATAAAACATGTCATATGAAGCACTAACCATTTGAGGCACGAGCATGGTATTGATTGCTCATTTGTGTAAGTTAATCCTTTAATTTGACATCTTCAGTTCAGCTGCATCGCAGGTAGATATCTGGATCAACTATTGTTGATGAAGGCACATTACATGGTTCACATTTATAAGCACTAGAAATTTTGAATCGGTAACGAAGGGCGAAGAGTGTTAATAACTACAAAGAACTATCAATAATTCACCCCCAAAAAAAAAAAACCTATCGATAAGACACTACTCATCAAAGTAGTTGACCCTAGACATTTATTGTATCAAATGTCATGTTGGCAACTGATAAATTTCGATCTATTTCATAATTGCCATATCAGGACAAAATGCGACACATTCAATTGATACATTATAACCATTAAGGTTCCTATTGAAGGGCTCATGCTGCCTCATAAAAATGTTCCTACTGTAGAAACTTGCCATATTTGACATATTCCACACATATGTTTTCATCATTTTAAAGTGTTATAAAACCCATACAAGCACACCTCATGCAATATGTAAACAATGCATATAACATCATAGCCCACTTCTTCAGACATATCTTCCCCTAATCAAGGGGCAACAGCCATAATGAGATGACTATCCTTCCATAATGAGGCAATTTTTGAAAATTAATCTACCCAAGCACACCTCATGCCATATCTAAACAAATGCATCCTACATGATGAGATTTAAATCCTATCTCATGAATTGCATCCAACACATGGAAACAGTAAAAATCAATTTATCTCCTTAATCTTTAAATTAATGGAATCATATCACTCGAGTTTCTTGTTGTTGTTCTTTCAATTTGATTCTCCAATGCCCAAAACGAAGTTGGATTTGATTTGGATATTTGAACAGTGAAGCGCGTCATCCATATCGAGCCAGTCATCTCAAGTTGAGTCAAGCCTTGAGTTCGTGGTGAGGTTGCCATGTTGTAGCAGAGTCTTCATTCTTCAAAAATCTTTGTCCAAGTTTCATGTGATCAAGTGCTGCGAGAGCTTTGTTATCTCTCATATTGAATCACAAAAACAATCCAGTTTCATTGGGTTTCAGCTTGTAAATTCACAGGGAGACATATTAAATGAATACTTTGAAGATTATGGTTTTCAGTCCCCAGAAACCCAAATTTGAGTCTTCTTTGGCCTCAAAATTAATATAGCTTATTTCAAGGCCAAGGGATTGCATGAAGCGATCAATGAATGGAGCATCAACAACACAAGGAAGGTATTGCAGCTCTGCAAGCTCTTTCAGGCTCTTAAAGACAAACAGGAGCTCTTAATACCAGAGCAAGCCATTGCAAGACAGCGGAACAGGAGCTGAACATCCTCTTAATGATGGAACATGTCTTCAGGCTCTTGTCTCCAAACAGCTGAACAAGCTAAACAGATTCTTGGCAGCAGGATAGACAATTGATCTTAACAATAGAATATAGTGAGGCTCTCCATGGAGGAAATGGGATGAACGTGCTCTTAAGGGCGGAAGAGGTGGAGCAATCTTTGAATGGTAGGATGTGGGGTGCGGCATCTTAATGGTACGAGAGGCAGTGCACTCTCTTAATGACTGAACAGGGGTTAAATCTCTTAACAGGTGGAACAGGAGGTTAATTGCATAGCAATATAACTGAGCATGAAGCTCTACCCTCAACAATGAAACAGGAACTGTGGTGACAATGCCATAAAAAATAACAGCCTCTCAATCTTGCACAAAACAACATGTGGAACTAAGCAAATACAAACAACGGACAGTCAACTTGGAAATGTAGGCATGAGATGTCCATGCCATCTGCAAGGTATCTGATCACGCTGACATGATTTCTCACGATGCAATTCTGGTGAGACTACATCAAGGATACAACTAGACCTAGGGGAATGTTGTATGCATCTTCTCTTTGGTATGCACACCCAATGACGTCTACAGACATGAAAAAACCAATTGGTTTGCCTTTCTATGAATCCTCAAAATGAACTTGGATGAAGAAAGATTTAATGACAGTTTGAGAAAAAAAAAGGGGGGGGGGGAGAGGACTAGAGAAGCCCTTCTTATAACTGAGTGAGTGAAAAATGAGAATGAGAATCCGACTCTCTATTTTTGAGGTTTTGAATTGACTGTCCAAGAATTAATGATATCTAGAATGACATTCATTCGCCTTCAAGAAGGCAGTTCTCTCTTATTGGTTCTCATGAAGGTCAGCAACCATTCCGCAACAAGAGGTACCACATTTGCTTTGCAACACAAAACACTTGAACCCCAAAACTCCAATATTTATATTTCAATTAAACAGAATTAGTATATAAATTATTGAAGAAAACCTCTTAATATGTAACATCTAACAATTAATAAAAAACATGTTTATCGAGAATATTAATTGTAAGACTCTGCTCTGTTGAGGACTTGGAACCAAGAACTATAGGGGAATTTCGTCATTTGGCTACACTCATGCTCTAGACCGAAATGAAGCATTTTCGAACTCCACACTCAGAACCAGTATGGGAATTGAAGCAATATTTTGGGTTTAGAACCAGTAAAAGGGAAGGCAGTTGCATCATTTGGCTAAAGGGCTCAAGTGGAACCAAATGATGTAAATACCATAGCAAGTTCTTAGTTGCGAACCCAGAACAAAAATTTCTATATAAAATAAAGATGCTCTGGGTTTGGAACCCAAAACAAGGGCAGTTCCATCATTGGCTCGGGTGGCTTAAGTCAAGCCCTTAAGGTCAGCCCTTAAAACAAGAGACCCGATGGGTGTTCTATTCTATATAACTTCTATTCTATTGAGCTACATAGCTTCTCTTCTGCACACAAATATATGGTTTTCAAATTCCAATAGCTCATATGTCCCATGGTTATAGTCCTACCAATAGCTCAAACACCTACTTCAACGAATGAACATGCTTTCCAACCCTAGGTGTCTATCCCATGGATACTATAATACTCTATACCATGGTAATCTTAGTCATTCCCTAACAATCTTTAACCTT